>NC_067120.1:41598366-41775866 GCF_021347895.1 Acanthochromis polyacanthus | reverse complement strand
CCAGGGGCCTCATTTATAAAACATTGCGTAGGATCCATACTAAAGTTTGCGTACGCCGAAAATCTGAAATGCACGTATGCCCTTCGCCCCGATTTATAAAACTGTGTATAAGCACAGCTGCACGCAATTTCCCCTTTATAATCACACACCAGCTGGAAGATTGCACAGGTGGATCCACCTCACATCCCGCCCACAACACACCCACATTTTACCATGAATGGTCAATGCAAAGTAACTCATGAATGTATCTGTATATAAATAAGCTGCTGATCCACGGCATTTCACACAGCGCCCCCTGCAGTCTTTTCCCTACACTGAGCGTAGTTGTGGTGTGAAGCATGTGTGTCTGTACAGGGCTGATTAATGGTTGGACGCTCATCCCATTCGGCTGCATATGGATACATAAACAAAATAATTTACTTTTTTTTGCCTTTTTACTGTGATAGTTGCAGTGAAGAGTGACAGGAAATGGGGAGAAGAGTAGGAAGACATGCATAAAAGTGCCGTGGGCAGGAATCAAACCCGGGCCGCTGCATCAGAGACCAGTCTCTGCAAATGGGTCACCTGCATAACCTGATGAGCCATACGGGCACCTGGTGCTCGGTAAACAAAACTATTTAATGAAGACCAGCGCACCGGCCCAGATGTGGACCGGCCCTTCAGTCAAACGACCTCAGAGTTGTCTTTGACCAGGACATGTCCTTTAACTCACACATTAAACTAGTCTGTAGGACTTCCTTTTTTCACCTGCGTAATATTGTAAAAATCAGGAACATTCTGTCTCAGAGTGATGCAGAAAAATTAGTTCATGCTTTTGTTACTTCCAGGCTTCACTATTGCAATTCGTTATTATCAGGATGTCCCAATAGTTCTCTAGAATAGAATTTAAAATCCTTCTTCTGACATATAAAGCTCTTAGTAACCAATCTCCATCATATCTTAAAGATCTGATAGTACCTTATTATCCTAGTAGAACTCTTTCCTCTCAAGCTGCAGGCTTACTTGTTGTTCCTAGAATTTCTAAAAGTAGAATGGGAGGCAGAGCCTTCAGTTATCAGCTCCTCTCCTGTGGAACCTGCTCCCAGTTTGGGTTCTGGAGGCAGATACCCTCTCTATTTTTAAGATCAGGCTTAAAACGTTCCTTTTTGACAAATCTTATAGTTAGGGCTGACTGGGTGACCCACAGGGGGTCAGCTGGAGTCTTCCTCTTGGACGTCCCTTCGTTCTGCCTCTAGTCATGCTGCTATAGGCCTATAGGCTGCTGGGGGACTTCTCTTGACGCACTGAGCCCTTCTCTATCCACCTTTAGATTTAATATATGTACTAGGGTGACCATACGTCCTCTTTTGCCCGGACATGTCCTCTTTGAGAGGCTGTCCGGCCGGGGTTTATAAAGTCCTTCAAATGTCCGGGTTTTTGATCTTGCCTAGCTTGAGTGCGTCACAGACCAGAGTATTTATCATGGTAGTGTCTACAGATACGGACCCGTACCCGTAGCCTGTGGCCTACGGCAGCCCGATCTCACGGGGATTCGTGAAACTGTCACGTAAGTTTTAGTTTCGGTTTCGTGCGCACCAACACGATTTCATCATGTTTTTCGTGCCGCTCACCACGAAATGCGCACCAATGTATTTTAAACGGCGGACTTTTCGTGCCACTCAGAACGTATTTCAAAAGAATGTGTATATTATATTTTTAATGTAAAACCGTGGCGAATCCAACGCTATATTTTGCATGACATCGTCCCTAAACATAACCCTAACCAAAACCCTAACCATAACCTAACCATAACCTAACCATAACCTAACCATAACCTAACCATAAGCCGGTGGTACACTTACCAATTTGCATAGGAATTTCAAGAATGTCCGGCGGCCGCAAACGCGATCACACAAGCAGTATACGCCGATGGACAGCTTAGATCATCATGAATCCGCCGGTATAAACCACTTTCAGATGTGATTACCACAGCGAAAAACATTTCGTGGTGAGCGGCACGAAAAACATGACGAAATCGTGTTGGTGCGCACGAAACCGAAACTAAAACTTACGTGACAGTTTCACGAATCCCCGTGAGACCGGGTTGCCTACGGATACGGCACCTTCCCTTACCATAAATATTAATGAGCCGGCTGATGAACGCGCTTCGTGATTGGCTGGTAATCCGACGGACATAAATATTAATGAGCCGGTTACCATTCACGTTGAATGGTTCTTTTGGAAACACGCTCTGAGAGGCGGAGTTTGAGCCGAACCCCGGAACGCTCCACACTCACTCACTCCTCGCAGGCTGACAGGCAGGTAGGCACACTGCGAGAGAACACTCGAACCGAAAGAAAATACCGAAACGCAAATGTCATTTCACTGATGAAATGCGAAAAAAGTAGCCCTGTTTTCGTCCGGGTCGTGTCAAATGGGAGGCAGAATGTCCATTCTGCAAAGCTGGGACTTGTGTCTCTGTAGCTAATAAGAAAAGGAAAAAGAAGGAAAAAAGGACTGTTGACTTGAGGCATTATTTCTATATTTTTTTCATTTGCCATTAGACACATTATTTTGAAGAATGGGCTCACTGAACATTGAAGAATAGGCTACCTCTCTTTTTTCTTTTTGTTTAATATTTTGAGGCATTATTTCTGTTTTTACATAATTGATAATTGGGAGGTTATTTTGAAGAATGCTACTCTACCTCACTTTTCCTAACTAAGGTGTAAGTGTCAGACTTAAGAGAGATGATTATTTCTTATTTTGTTAAACATCTGAATACATGTGTTCCTACACAACTTGAGTCAATAACTATTAAAGACTAGAGCATGCCATATTTGTATGTGACTGATTATATTGTTTAGGAGAACTGCTTTAATTTAATAAATATATTATTTATAAATCAACTGTTTGTGAGTGTTTTGGGCTATTTTTCTGTATATCCAGGTAAAGTGTTCTTTTCTGGGGAATTCAGAATATCTGTTTAACTGAGTTTGAAGCACAAAGACCCCTGACCCACGGAAAACCCCTAAAAAGGGGGGGGGGGGGGGGGGGGGGGGGACTGAAAATTTTTCGCCCGCGAGCTGGAAGTGTGTCCTCTTTTCAGAGAAACAGAATATGGTCACCCTAATATATACTGTTATTGCATCACACTAACTCTGTTTCTCCCTGTGTCCTTTCTGTGAGTGTCCTTGGTCCCAGAGCTGGATGCTTCAGATCTGCTCTCCATCACCCTCACTATACTTGATCTGCTCTTCTACATCCTGTTTGAATTTTACTACCAGCTATATATGTAGTAGATTTAATGCCAGAGCTGTACACCAGAACAGGAAACTATGGATCAGTTTACATGTTAGCTTATACTTTTGTATGAATCACCTGTCTGATCATACATGGATCCACCTGTGTGTTCTATGTTCCTTCCCACCAAACAAAAGACGTCTATTAGACGTCTAGATTTTTTTAGACCTAAATTCAACCGTCTACATTCCATCAGTTTTTAGACGGAATTTAGACGTTGCAGTTTAATCAATTATTCTACAACTATTTATTTTTAAAACAACGGTAAGGTGCATAGCTAATCTCCAACTACTGAACTAATATAATTCTGATAGCCGTAGAGCGATATTCAGAATAGTATAAATATAGCCGAGATTTATACTTTTAAATATCTTCCGCATTTCAACGTTTAGATATAGACCGAATCTGGACAACTGAATTTAATCCATCATTTAAAAGTTTTTTTGTTTAAAACAATAACTGTATGTTGCAGAACTGATCTTCAAATACTGAACTGATATAATTATGATAGCCATTGAGCGATATACAGTCTAGTCTAAATATATCCGAGATTTAGATGTCTAAATCTCTACCGCATTTCAACGTTTAGACATAGACTGAATATAGACAACATAATTTTATCCATCATTTAATATTCTTTTATTTAAAACAATAAATGCATGTTGCATAACTGATCTCCAAATACTGAACTAAATCATTTATGATAGCCGTTAAGCGATATCGCTTATAGACCGAATTTCAACAAATTAATTGTATCCAAAGTTATTTATTTAAAATAACTGCATGTTGCAGAACTGATCTCTTGATATTGGACTAAAATCATTTTATTAGCCATGATCGCTATAAACTACAGTCTATATGTAGACGTCTAATATTCCACTTTTCAACGCCGACACCATTCAGAGGTATGTATTTTAAATCTTCGGAAAATAAAAGAAACAATAATCTAATGGAATATAGCCAGCTCTTTCCATGTCCAGCGCCATCTTGGCTTCTATGTTGACAAAGATGCAGCCACCTTATTGGTGGAGCACGCTCATGTGACGGACCGTGCAACCACTTCCTGTAAAAATATTATTCCGCTCAGAGAAGTAGTCCGTGATAAAACTTATCGCCATAGCCGCTTTGCCATGATATCAACGACAAAAATAATTGGTAGCTCTGTAAGGCCCCCGCTTTGTATTCATATGAAGATCACATGATCATAACTTGAAAAAAGCTTCTCTTTATGGACGGCACAACTTCCGACCATGCTGTCAACAGAGGAATCTTTGCGCACATGCGTCACTAGTTTGTTGGAGTGGAACGTTTGAAGACACGGAGGAAAAAGTTTCAAAGAAGTAAATTTGACCTCATTCGGCGGTTAAGAGGTGGGCGCTGAAGCAGCTATTATAGAAAAATGTTTAATTTTGCAATGTTTGGTCCTTTTACAATCATGCTTCAGTTTAGCATTTGCATGTATCGTGTGTCGGTTGATAGCATGAGGGCTAGCGAGTTGCTAGTTTAGCCAGTGTGGGCCATCGACTAGTGGGGAACTTCGGTTTTTTTCAACCTGGGGTCTGTTTTCATGTCATTTCATACATGTGAGTGATGGAGAAATGATTTTTCAACATAGCTCCAGTATTTAGCCAGGCAGGCAGCTTAGCAGCTCAGCTAGCAGCTCAGCTAGCAGCTCAACTAGTGAAAAGTATGGGGCAGCTGGCCCCCCACGTCAAAGTCCACCCTAACGTGCTTTTTTCCCCACACTGATGCTCAGATAGTCTGAACGAGTGTCCCACAACACTGAGAAGTGAACGAAAACCTGGAGTTGAGCTCAATTTTGTGTATGTGTGAAGTTAAGCTGCTGTTTTTATGTAGACTGATGTCAGGGAATGTTTGACTTTGCATCCTATCACAAATGGAAGCCATTGTGTGTAAAGCTTTGAGGTAAAGATTAATGAGCTGTTCATTCTTTTTTCATGGTTTCTGCAGACTAGAGTCGTCTAGCTTTTTGTTTTTCCTTTTTCTTTAACTTTTCACTACAAATGTTCATTATTTATGTTAACATGTGCTGTCCTTGCTTTGTCCAAAGTCCTGATGATTAAGAGGATCACCTACAGGCCAGATTTGTAAAGCAGTTTTATTTTTGGAGGCCAAGAGCAACCCAACTCTGCAGATTTGTTTGAACAACCGGAAACATCAGGAGATCTTTCAAAATGTAAGGCTACGGTATTTCTAAGTGTTTATAATTCAAAACATTGTTTTATCAAATTTGAACATTTCTTTTCTCCTGCTTTTATTAGCATGGCAGCCTTCACCAGTTCATTGACTCAGATATCCTGAGAGTTTGTAATGTTGTCCTCTTTATTTGTATTCTTTTTTGTCCAGTTAATACTTAGAATTTAAATGAATTCAAACAATGTACATCTGTGATAATTATGTCTTCCCCAGGCAATTTACCATCCAGTCCAAAAACTATTTTGACCCCCCCTCTGCATTCCTCTACACCGGGTATAATTTATATGTTTATTATACTCAAATTATTCCCCTGGTTATTAGATCATTTAATGCCGTTTAATGGCCAAAAATAACATTGTTCTCCACTAAGTATTAAACCTGTGTTGGTGAAACAATGATTAGCAGCAGGAGAGGACAAAACACCTAAATGCAATGCTGAATAGAATCATTTTTGTATGTGTCTCTCTCCTAGCAGAGCTCCTAACACCCCAGTAGTATCCTGGAGGGCCTGTGATAGACGGAGCAGTCCTGTGATGACCCCAAAGGACCCCACAGGGTAATCATTCATGTTTATAGCAGCCATTACAATGTTTGCAAATACGATCATTATTGCGTTTGCTGCCCCCACCCCTGTGTACATGGTAATTTAATACATTGGAGTAGACATCATAAGATGCAAATTTTGATATTCTGACCTTTTTTAAAGCCTCTACTGAATGTACTGCAAATGACAAATGGTGTGAGTGAAAAGATTTCATTTCAACACGCTAAACAATGATGACATTGCTGTTGATCTAATTGCTGAGGCAATTATGATGTGAAATTAACTTTGTTATGACCCCAAAAGGTGATTGAACTCGTAGGGGAGCATCACAGCAAAGTAAAAATGTATAGTCAGTTTCAGAGTGACATAAGTGTTGTTTTTTAAGTAAGGTGAGTATGTTCCATTTCTCCCTCTGCCAACAGAGACTCCTAGACCTCAGACTGGAAAAACAGACTCCAGCTCCATGTGGTGGTGGTGGGGGGGGGGGCTACAGGAAACACAGAACTTCCTCCTTCTGAATTTTTTTCTAAAAGCCCCACAAAGTTCTTTAAAAACAAGTGTTTTTTTAAAACAAATGTTTTAAATCTTTTTTTTATTTTCTTTTCACATTGCGAGGCAAATTTCATAAAACCAGTTGGTTGTTAAAAGTATTTATATTTATAGTTTGTTTTACATTTTTTCCACTGTTATAATGTCTAATATTTTGTTCAGTTTATTTTGAATTGTTTTAATTTTTCCAAGTTCAAGGTTTAAATTTATCTTCTATTTGTGTAACATTAAAGAAAAATGATGCCAAGTCCATGATTGTAATGGTTGTATTCTGAATAAATAATGTACTGTAATTACAATTAGTCTACTGATGACAAATGTAGATTAGTGCTAAATTATGAAAAAGCATGACATTAGATTAAAACTGTACTGTGAAAGGTCCAGAAAGAGACGCATTGGTGAAATAGTCGGGACATCCTGAGAGCACATCAAGGTAAGAACTGCAGGTAATTTCTCATTTAGGCTTTTTTTTGTGAGAGAGATTGTCTCCAGTACATTTTTTTTACATTTTTATTGTGAATATTTTTTTATAAATTGCCAAATTCAAATTAATTTATTCGAATTTGGATAAAATATGCATTAATGATTGTCAGTTTATTACAGTATTGATAGGAAACCACTGACTGTTTTTTAGGTCTAACAGACGGCTATTAGACGTGTATTAGACGTGTAGTCTAAAATCGGTATACCAGAGGTCTAAAAATGAAAGTTTTTTAAACGTCTAAATTTAGACTAGACGTCTAAGGAACATTTAGACGTTGTTTAGACGTCTTTTAGACCGAAATAGCTCGGTGGGTTGTTCACCATCCCCCTCTTCCTCCACCTCCTTTCAGCAGCAGATGGTTCCTCCACATAAAGATCCAGGTTCTGTTCCAGGTTTCTCCCTGTTAAAGGGTGTTTTTCTCCCTCTGTCTCCTTAGGGCTGCTCTGGGGTTCATATGGGTTCTGGAAAGCTTCTGGAGACAATCTGACCTGTAGTTGGTGCTTAATAAATAAAACTGAATTGAACTGACACACAAACGGATGGACGGATGGACAGAAACACAGACAGAAAGGTGATCAGACAGACAGGTGACTCTGTGATGTCATGAAGGATATGGATGGAGGAGGAGCTTGATGCAGAAAGTCCTCAGCAGGTTGAACGGACTCAGCAGGAAACAGACAGATTCACAATTAAACCTGTGGATGATGTTTCCCTTACTGAGGACCATGAAGGTCTGCAGACAGACAGGTCAGAAACAGACAGGTCAGAGAGACAGACAGGTCAGAGACAGACAGGTCAGAGACAGACAGGTCAGAAACAGACAGGTCAGAAACAGACAGGTCAGAGACAGACAGGTCAGAAACAGACAGGTCAGAGAGACAGACAGGTCAGAGAGACAGACAGGTCAGAGACAGACAGGTCAGAGAGACAGACAGGTCAGAAACAGACAGGTCAGAAACAGACAGGTCAGAGACAGACAGGTCAGAAACAGACAGGTCAGAGAGACAGACAGGTCAGAGAGACAGACAGGTCAGAGACAGACAGGTCAGAGACAGACAGGTCAGAGAGACAGACAGGTCAGAGAGACAGACAGGTCAGAGACAGGTCAGAGACAGACAGGTCAGAGACAGACAGGTCAGAGACAGACAGGTCAGAAACAGACAGGTCAGAGAGACAGACAGGTCAGAGACAGACAGGTCAGAGACAGACAGGTCAGAGAGAGACAGGTCAGAGAGACAGACAGGTCAGAGACAGACAGGTCAGAGACAGGTCAGAAACAGACAGGTCAGAGACAGACAGGTCAGAGACAGACAGGTCAGAGAGAGACAGGTCAGAAACAGACAGGTCAGAGAGACAGACAGGTCAGAGAGACAGACAGGTCAGAGACAGGTCAGAGACAGACAGGTCAGAGACAGACAGGTCAGAGACAGGTCAGAGACAGACAGGTCAGAGACAGACAGGTCAGAGAGAGACAGGTCAGAAACAGACAGGTCAGAGAGACAGACAGGTCAGAGACAGACAGGTCAGAGACAGGTAAGAGAGACAGACAGGTCAGAGAGACAGACAGGTCAGAGACAGGTCAGAGACAGACAGGTCAGAGAGACAGACAGGTCAGAGACAGACAGGTCAGAGACAGACAGGTCAGAGACAGACAGGTCAGAGACAGGTCAGAGACAGACAGGTCAGAGACAGACAGGTCAGAGAGAGACAGGTCAGAAACAGACAGGTCAGAGAGACAGACAGGTCAGAGACAGGTCAGAGAGACAGACAGGTCAGAGAGACAGACAGGTCAGAGAGACAGACAGGTCAGAGACAGACAGGTCGGAGACAGACAGGTCAGAGACAGACAGGTCAGAAACAGACAGGTCAGAGAGACAGACAGGTCAGAGAGACAGACAGGTCAGAGACAGGTCAGAGACAGACAGGTCAGAGACAGACAGGTCAGAGACAGGTCAGAGACAGACAGGTCAGAGACAGACAGGTCAGAAACAGACAGGTCAGAAACAGACAGGTCAGAGAGACAGACAGGTGAGAGACAGACAGGTCAGAGACAGACAGGTCAGAGACAGGTCAGAGAGACAGACAGGTCAGAGAGACAGACAGGTCAGAGACAGGTCAGAGACAGACAGGTCAGAGACAGACAGGTCAGAGACAGACAGGTCAGAGAGACAGACAGGTCAGAGACAGACAGGTCAGAGACAGACAGAGAGGTCAGAGACAGGTCAGAGAGACAGACAGGTCAGAGAGACAGACAGGTCAGAGACAGGTCAGAGACAGACAGGTCAGAGACAGACAGGTCAGAGAGAGACAGGTCAGAAACAGACAGGTCAGAGAGACAGACAGGTCAGAGAGACAGACAGGTCAGAGAGACAGACAGGTCAGAGACAGACAGGTCAGAGACAGGTCAGAGACATACAGGTCAGAGACAGACAGGTCAGAAACAGACAGGTCAGAGAGACAGACAGGTCAGAGACAGGTCAGAGACAGACAGGTCAGAGACAGACAGGTCAGAGACAGGTCAGAGACAGACAGGTCAGAGACAGACAGGTCAGAGAGAGACAGGTCAGAAACAGACAGGTCAGAGAGACAGACAGGTCAGAGACAGACAGGTCAGAGAGACAGACAGGTCAGAGACAGACAGGTCAGAGACAGACAGAGAGGTCAGAGACAGACAGGTCAGAGACAGGTCAGAGACAGGTCAGAGAGACAGACAGGTCAGAGAGACAGACAGGTCAGAGACAGACAGGTCAGAGACAGACAGGTCAGAGAGACAGACAGGTCAGAGACAGACAGGTCAGAGACAGGTCAGAGACAGGTCAGAGAGACAGACAGGTCAGAGAGACAGACAGGTCAGAGACAGACAGGTCAGAGACAGACAGGTCAGAGAGACAGACAGGTCAGAGACAGACAGGTCAGAGACAGGTCAGAGACAGGTCAGAGAGACAGACAGGTCAGAGAGACAGACAGGTCAGAGACAGACAGGTCAGAGACAGGTCAGAGACAGACAGGTCAGAGACAGACAGGTCAGAGACAGACAGGTCAGAGAGACAGACAGGTCAGAGACAGACAGGTCAGAGACAGACAGAGAGGTCAGAGACAGGTCAGAGAGACAGACAGGTCAGAGAGACAGACAGGTCAGAGACAGGTCAGAGAGACAGACAGGTCAGAGAGACAGACAGGTCAGAGACAGACAGGTCAGAGACAGGTCAGAGACAGACAGGTCAGAGACAGACAGGTCAGAGAGACAGACAGGTCAGAGACAGACAGGTCAGAGACAGACGGGTCAGAGACAGGTCAGAGACAGACAGGTCAGAGACAGACAGGTCAGAGACAGACAGAGAGGTCAGAGACAGGTCAGAGAGACAGACAGGTCAGAGAGACAGACAGGTCAGAGACAGACAGAGAGGTCAGAGACAGGTCAGAGAGACAGACAGGTCAGAGAGACAGACAGGTCAGAGACAGACAGGTCAGAGACAGGTCAGAGAGACAGACAGGTCAGAGACAGACAGGTCAGAGACAGACGGGTCAGAGACAGGTCAGAGACAGACAGGTCAGAGACAGACAGGTCAGAGACAGACAGAGAGGTCAGAGACAGGTCAGAGAGACAGACAGGTCAGAGACAGACAGGTCAGAGACAGACAGGTCAGAGACAGGTCAGAGAGACAGACAGGTCAGAGACAGACAGGTCAGAGAGAGACAGGTCAGAAAACAGACAGGTCAGAGAGACAGACAGGTCAGAGAGACAGACAGGTCAGAGACAGGTCAGAGAGACAGACAGGTCAGAGACAGACAGGTCAGAGAGAGACAGGTCAGAAACAGACAGGTCAGAGAGACAGACAGGTCAGAGAGACAGACAGGTCAGAGACAGGTCAGAGACAGACAGGTCAGAGACAGACGGGTCAGAGACAGGTCAGAGACAGACAGGTCAGAGACAGACAGGTCAGAGACAGACAGAGAGGTCAGAGACAGGTCAGAGAGACAGACAGGTCAGAGACAGACAGGTCAGAGACAGGTCAGAGAGACAGACAGGTCAGAGACAGACAGGTCAGAGACAGACAGGTCAGAGAGAGACAGGTCAGAAACAGACAGGTCAGAGAGACAGACAGGTCAGAGAGACAGACAGGTCAGAGACAGGTCAGAGACAGACAGGTCAGAGACAGGTCAGAGACAGACAGGTCAGAGACAGGTCAGAGAGACAGACAGGTCAGAGAGACAGACAGGTCAGAGACAGGTCAGAGACAGACAGGTCAGAGAGACAGACAGGTCAGAGACAGACAGGTCAGAGACAGACAGGTCAGAGACAGACAGGTCAGAGAGAGACAGGTCAGAAACAGACAGGTCAGAGAGACAGACAGGTCAGAGACAGGTCAGAGAGACAGACAGGTCAGAGAGACAGACAGGTCAGAGAGACAGACAGGTCAGAGACAGGTCAGAGACAGACAGGTCAGAGAGACAGACAGGTCAGAGACAGGTCAGAGACAGACAGGTCAGAGACAGGTCAGAGACAGACAGGTCAGAAACAGACAGGTCAGAGAGACAGACAGGTCAGAGACAGACAGGTCAGAGACAGACAGGTCAGAGACAGGTCAGAGAGACAGACAGGTCAGAGAGACAGACAGGTCAGAGAGACAGACAGGTCAGAGACAGGTCAGAGACAGACAGGTCAGAGACAGACAGGTCAGAGACAGACAGGTCAGAGAGACAGACAGGTCAGAGACAGACAGGTCAGAGACAGACAGAGAGGTCAGAGACAGGTCAGAGAGACAGACAGGTCAGAGAGACAGACAGGTCAGAGACAGACAGGTCAGAGAGACAGACAGGTCAGAGACAGACAGGTCAGAGAGACAGACAGGTCAGAGAGGACAGACAGGTCAGAGACAGGTCAGAGACAGACAGGTCAGAAACAGACAGGTCAGAGAGACAGACAGGTCAGAGAGACAGACAGGTCAGAGACAGACAGGTCAGAGACAGGTCAGAGACATACAGGTCAGAGACAGACAGGTCAGAGACAGGTCAGAGACAGACAGGTCAGAGACAGACAGGTCAGAGAGAGACAGGTCAGAAAACAGACAGGTCAGAGAGACAGACAGGTCAGAGAGACAGACAGGTCAGAGACAGACAGGTCAGAGACAGGTCAGAGACAGGTCAGAGACAGACAGGTCAGAAACAGACAGGTCAGAGAGACAGACAGGGTCAGAGAGACAGACAGGTCAGAGACAGACAGGTCAGAGACAGGTCAGAGACATACAGGTCAGAGACAGACAGGTCAGAGACAGGTCAGAGACAGACAGGTCAGAGACAGACAGGTCAGAGAGAGACAGGTCAGAAACAGACAGGTCAGAGAGACAGACAGGTCAGAGACAGACAGGTCAGAGAGACAGACAGGTCAGAGACAGACAGGTCAGAGACAGACAGAGAGGTCAGAGACAGACAGGTCAGAGACAGGTCAGAGACAGGTCAGAGAGACAGACAGGTCAGAGAGACAGACAGGTCAGAGACAGACAGGTCAGAGACAGACAGGTCAGAGAGACAGACAGGTCAGAGACAGACAGGTCAGAGACAGGTCAGAGACAGGTCAGAGAGACAGACAGGTCAGAGACAGACAGAGAGGTCAGAGACAGGTCAGAGAGACAGACAGGTCAGAGAGAGACAGGTCAGAAACAGACAGGTCAGAGAGACAGACAGGTCAGAGAGACAGACAGGTCAGAGACAGGTCAGAGACAGACAGAGAGGTCAGAGACAGACAGGTCAGAGACAGGTCAGAGACAGGTCAGAGAGAGACAGGTCAGAGAGACAGACAGGTCAGAGACAGACAGGTCAGAGAGACAGACAGGTCAGAGAGACAGACAGGTCAGAGAGACAGACAGGTCAGAGACAGGTCAGAGAGACAGACAGGTCAGAGAGACAGACAGGTCAGAGAGACAGACAGGTCAGAGACAGACAGGTCAGAGACAGGTCAGAGACAGGTCAGAGAGACAGACAGGTCAGAGAGACAGACAGGTCAGAGACAGACAGGTCAGAGACAGACAGAGAGGTCAGAGACAGGTCAGAGAGACAGACAGGTCAGAGAGACAGACAGGTCAGAGACAGGTCAGAGAGACAGACAGGTCAGAGAGACAGACAGGTCAGAGACAGACAGGTCAGAGACAGGTCAGAGACAGGTCAGAGACAGACAGGTCAGAGACAGACAGGTCAGAGACAGACAGGTCAGAGAGACAGACAGGTCAGAGACAGACAGGTCAGAGGACAGACGGGTCAGAGACAGGTCAGAGACAGACAGGTCAGAGACAGACAGGTCAGAGACAGACAGAGAGGTCAGAGACAGGTCAGAGAGACAGACAGGTCAGAGAGACAGACAGGTCAGAGACAGACAGGTCAGAGACAGGTCAGAGAGACAGACAGGTCAGAGACAGACAGGTCAGAGACAGACGGGTCAGAGACAGGTCAGAGACAGACAGGTCAGAGACAGACAGGTCAGAGACAGACAGAGAGGTCAGAGACAGGTCAGATAGACAGACAGGTCAGAGACAGACAGGTCAGAGACAGACAGGTCAGAGACAGGTCAGAGAGACAGACAGGTCAGAGACAGACAGGTCAGAGAGAGACAGGTCAGAAACAGACAGGTCAGAGAGACAGACAGGTCAGAGAGACAGACAGGTCAGAGACAGGTCAGAGACAGACAGGTCAGAGACAGACGGGTCAGAGACAGACAGGTCAGAGACAGACAGAGAGGTCAGAGACAGGTCAGAGAGACAGACAGGTCAGAGACAGACAGGTCAGAGACAGACAGGTCAGAGACAGGTCAGAGAGACAGACAGGTCAGAGACAGACAGGTCAGAGACAGACAGGTCAGAGAGAGACAGGTCAGAGACAGACAGGTCAGAGACAGACGGGTCAGAGACAGGTCAGAGACAGACAGGTCAGAGACAGACAGGTCAGAGACAGACAGAGAGGTCAGAGACAGGTCAGAGAGACAGACAGGTCAGAGACAGACAGGTCAGAGACAGGTCAGAGAGACAGACAGGTCAGAGACAGACAGGTCAGAGAGAGACAGGTCAGAAACAGACAGGTCAGAGAGACAGACAGGTCAGAGAGACAGACAGGTCAGAGACAGGTCAGAGACAGACAGGTCAGAGACAGGTCAGAGACAGACAGGTCAGAGACAGACAGGTCAGAGAGAGACAGGTCAGAAACAGACAGGTCAGAGAGACAGACAGGTCAGAGACAGACAGGTCAGAGAGACAGACAGGTCAGAGACAGACAGGTCAGAGACAGACAGAGAGGTCAGAGACAGACAGGTCAGAGACAGGTCAGAGACAGGTCAGAGAGACAGACAGGTCAGAGAGACAGACAGGTCAGAGACAGACAGGTCAGAGACAGGTCAGAGACAGACCGGTCAGAGACAGACAGGTCAGAGACAGACAGGTCAGAGAGACAGACAGGTCAGAGACAGACAGGTCAGAGACAGACAGAGAGGTCAGAGACAGGTCAGAGAGACAGACAGGTCAGAGAGACAGACAGGTCAGAGACAGGTCAGAGAGACAGACAGGTCAGAGAGACAGACAGGTCAGAGACAGACAGGTCAGAGACAGGTCAGAGACAGGTCAGAGACAGACAGGTCAGAGACAGACAGGTCAGAGAGACAGACAGGTCAGAGACAGACAGGTCAGAGACAGACGGGTCAGAGACAGGTCAGAGACAGACAGGTCAGAGAGAGACAGGTCAGAAACAGACAGGTCAGAGAGACAGACAGGTCAGAGAGACAGACAGGTCAGAGACAGGTCAGAGACAGACAGGTCAGAGACAGACGGGTCAGAGACAGGTCAGAGACAGACAGGTCAGAGACAGACAGGTCAGAGACAGACAGAGAGGTCAGAGACAGGTCAGAGAGACAGACAGGTCAGAGACAGACAGGTCAGAGACAGACAGGTCAGAGACAGGTCAGAGAGACAGACAGGTCAGAGAGACAGACAGGTCAGAGACAGACAGGTCAGAGACAGACAGGTCAGAGACAGGTCAGAGAGACAGACAGGTCAGAGACAGACAGGTCAGAGACAGACAGGTCAGAGAGAGACAGGTCAGAGACAGACAGGTCAGAGACAGACAGGTCAGAGACAGACAGGTCAGAGACAGACAGAGAGGTCAGAGACAGGTCAGAGAGACAGACAGGTCAGAGACAGACAGGTCAGAGACAGGTCAGAGAGACAGACAGGTCAGAGACAGACAGGTCAGAGACAGACAGGTCAGAGAGAGACAGGTCAGAAACAGACAGGTCAGAGAGACAGACAGGTCAGAGAGACAGACAGGTCAGAGACAGGTCAGAGACAGACAGGTCAGAGACAGGTCAGAGACAGACAGGTCAGAGACAGACAGGTCAGAGAGAGACAGGTCAGAAACAGACAGGTCAGAGAGACAGACAGGTCGGAGAGACAGACAGGTCAGAGAGACAGACAGGTCAGAGAGAGACAGGTCAGAAACAGACAGGTCAGAGAGACAGACAGGTCAGAGAGACAGACAGGTCAGAGAGAGACAGGTCAGAAACAGACAGGTCAGAGAGACAGACAGGTCGGAGACAGACAGGTCAGAAACAGACAGGTCAGAGACAGACAGGTCAGAGAGACAGACAGGTCAGAGACAGGTCAGAAACAGACAGGTCAGAGACAGACAGGTCAGAGACAGACAGGTCAGAGAGAGACAGGTCAGAAACAGACAGGTCAGAGAGACAGACAGGTCAGAGAGACAGACAGGTCAGAAACAGACAGGTTAGAGAGACAGACAGGTCAGAGACAGACAGGTCAGAGACAGACAGGTCAGAGAGACAGACAGGTCAGAAACAGACAGGTTAGAGAGACAAACAGGTCAGAGACAGACAGGTCAGAGAGACAGACAGGTCAGAGAGACAGACAGGTCAGAGACAGACAGGTCAGAGACAGACAGGTCAGAGACAGGTCAGAGACAGACAGGTCAGAGACAGACAGGTCAGAGACAGGTCAGAGAGACAGACAGGTCAGAGAGACAGACAGGTCAGAGACAGACAGGTCAGAGACAGACAGGTCAGAGAGACAGACAGGTCAGAGACAGGTCAGAAACAGACAGGTCAGAGAGACAGACAGGTCAGAGAGACAGACAGGTCAGAAACAGACAGGTTAGAGAGACAGACAGGTCAGAGACAGACAGGTCAGAGACAGACAGGTCAGAAACAGACAGGTCAGAGAGACAGACAGGTTAGAGAGACAGACAGGTCAGAGACAGACAGGTCAGAGACAGACAGGTCAGAGAGACAGACAGGTCAGAGACAGACAGGTCAGAGACAGACAGGTCAGAGACAAACAGGTCAGAAACAGACAGGTCAGAGAGACAGACAGGTCAGAGACAGACAGGTCAGAGACAGACAGGTCAGAGAGACAGACAGGTTAGAGAGACAGACAGGTCAGAGAGACAGACAGGTCAGAGAGACAGACAGGTCAGAGACAGACAGGTCAGAAACAGACAGGTCAGAGAGACAGACAGGTTAGAGAGACAGACAGGTCAGAGACAGACAGGTCAGAGACAGACAGGTCAGAGAGACAGACAGGTCAGAGACAGACAGGTCAGAAACAGACAGGTCAGAGAGACAGACAGGTTAGAGAGACAGACAGGTCAGAGACAGACAGGTCAGAGACAGACAGGTCAGAGGACAGACAGGTCAGAGACAGACAGGTCAGAGACAGACAGGTCAGAGAGACAGACAGGTCAGAGAGACAGACAGGTCAACCAGATGTTGAGCCTCAGTCCCTGTTTTTGACTAATTCTGATCTTACCTTTATATTTCACTTTAAAAGCTGCTGATCTAGCTTTGCTTGGTGTGTGTTTTTTTTCAGCACAACCTCACCTGTGTGATTCTGTGGACACCATAAACATGTGTAACCAACCCTTTTCAGAACTTAGAATGCAAATATAAATTGTTTATGTCATAAAATAATGTGCAAATTTAGCAGTAAACACAGTTATATACCATTATTTGCACTAAAATGCAGGAAATTTTCAATCAATCAATCAAACTTTATTTATAGAGTACTTTTCATACAAAGACTGTAACGCAAAGTGCTGTACAACATTTAAAAACATTAAAACAAAAAGACCCATCCCACCCTCCCTCCATAATAACATCTTCCTTCAGCGTGGTGTGGCCGGCCATGGGTCAGTTTAGTCAAACTGATGATGGTTCAGACCTCTGGCTCAGATCAGAGTAACGGTTCAGATTCATTTTTAAGGACTTACAGCCTCCTGATGCAAAATATAGTCAAATGTCCAGAAACAGCCCCGTCCATCTGCTGCTGGTTCTTCCTCCTAAACTTTACCACAAAAACCGCCTTTTTCCTGTCATTGATCCCTGTCCCCACCCTGTCCACTCCTACCCTGTCCCCACCCTGTCCTTTCCTGTCCTGTCCACCCCCACCCTGTCCCCACCTTGTCCACTCCCATCCTGTTCCCACTCTGTCCACTACCACCTTGTCCTCACCCTGTCCACGACCGCCCTGTCCACTCCCACCCTGTCCCCACCCTGTTCACTCCTACCCTGTCCCCACCCTGTTCACTCCTACCCTGTCCCCACAGACAGAAACAGACAGGTCAGAAACAGACAGGTCAGAGAGACAGACAGGTCAGAGACAGGTCAGAGACAGACAGGTCAGAGACAGACAGGTCAGAGACAGGTCAGAGACAGACAGGTCAGAGACAGACAGGTCAGAGAGAGACAGGTCAGAAACAGACAGGTCAGAGAGACAGACAGGTCAGAGACAGACAGGTCAGAGAGACAGACAGGTCAGAGACAGACAGGTCAGAGACAGACAGAGAGGTCAGAGACAGACAGGTCAGAGACAGGTCAGAGACAGGTCAGAGAGACAGACAGGTCAGAGAGACAGACAGGTCAGAGACAGACAGGTCAGAGACAGACAGGTCAGAGAGACAGACAGGTCAGAGACAGACAGGTCAGAGACAGGTCAGAGACAGGTCAGAGAGACAGACAGGTCAGAGAGACAGACAGGTCAGAGACAGACAGGTCAGAGACAGACAGGTCAGAGAGACAGACAGGTCAGAGACAGACAGGTCAGAGACAGGTCAGAGACAGGTCAGAGAGACAGACAGGTCAGAGAGACAGACAGGTCAGAGACAGGTCAGAGAGACAGACAGGTCAGAGAGACAGACAGGTCAGAGACAGACAGGTCAGAGACAGGTCAGACAGACAGGTCAGAGACAGACAGGTCAGAGACAGACAGGTCAGAGAGACAGACAGGTCAGAGACAGACAGGTCAGAGACAGACGGGTCAGAGACAGGTCAGAGACAGACAGGTCAGAGACAGACAGGTCAGAGACAGACAGAGAGGTCAGAGACAGGTCAGAGAGACAGACAGGTCAGAGAGACAGACAGGTCAGAGACAGACAGGTCAGAGACAGGTCAGAGAGACAGACAGGTCAGAGACAGACAGGTCAGAGACAGACGGGTCAGAGACAGGTCAGAGACAGACAGGTCAGAGACAGACAGGTCAGAGACAGACAGGTCAGAGACAGGTCAGAGAGACAGACAGGTCAGAGACAGACAGGTCAGAGACAGACAGGTCAGAGAGAGACAGGTCAGAGACAGACAGGTCAGAGACAGACGGGTCAGAGACAGACAGGTCAGAGACAGACAGAGAGGTCAGAGACAGGTCAGAGAGACAGACAGGTCAGAGACAGACAGGTCAGAGACAGGTCAGAGAGACAGACAGGTCAGAGACAGACAGGTCAGAGAGACAGACAGGTCAGAGAGACAGACAGGTCAGAGACAGGTCAGAGACAGACAGGTCAGAGACAGGTCAGAGACAGACAGGTCAGAGACAGACAGGTCAGAGAGAGACAGGTCAGAAACAGACAGGTCGGAGAGACAGACAGGTCAGAGAGACAGACAGGTCAGAGAGAGACAGGTCAGAAACAGACAGGTCAGAGAGACAGACAGGTCAGAGAGACAGACAGGTCAGAGAGAGACAGGTCAGAAACAGACAGGTCAGAGAGACAGACAGGTCGGAGACAGACAGGTTAGAGAGACAGACAGGTCAGAGACAGACAGGTCAGAGACAGACAGGTCAGAGAGACAGACAGGTCAGAAACAGACAGGTTAGAGAGACAAACAGGTCAGAGACAGACAGGTCAGAGAGACAGACAGGTCAGAGAGACAGACAGGTCAGAGACAGACAGGTCAGAGACAGACAGGTCAGAGAGACAGACAGGTCAGAGAGACAGACAGGTCAGAAACAGACAGGTTAGAGAGACAGACAGGTCAGAGACAGGTCAGAGACAGACAGGTCAGAGACAGGTCAGAGACAGACAGGTCAGAGACAGACAGGTCAGAGAGAGACAGGTCAGAAACAGACAGGTCAGAGAGACAGACAGGTCGGAGAGACAGACAGGTCAGAGAGACAGACAGGTCAGAGAGAGACAGGTCAGAAACAGACAGGTCAGAGAGACAGACAGGTCAGAGAGACAGACAGGTCAGAGAGAGACAGGTCAGAAACAGACAGGTCAGAGAGACAGACAGGTCGGAGACAGACAGGTCAGAAACAGACAGGTCAGAGACAGACGGGTCAGAGACAGGTCAGAGACAGACAGGTCAGAGACAGACAGGTCAGAGACAGACAGAGAGGTCAGAGACAGGTCAGAGAGACAGGTCAGAAACAGACAGGTCAGAGAGACAGACAGGTCAGAGACAGGTCAGAAACAGACAGGTCAGAGACAGACAGGTCAGAGACAGACAGGTCAGAGAGAGACAGGTCAGAGAGACAGACAGGTCAGAGAGACAGACAGGTCAGAAACAGACAGGTTAGAGAGACAGACAGGTCAGAGACAGACAGGTCAGAGACAGACAGGTCAGAGAGACAGACAGGTCAGAGAGACAGACAGGTCAGAGACAGGTCAGAGACAGACAGGTCAGAGACAGGTCAGAGACAGACAGGTCAGAGACAGACAGGTCAGAGAGAGACAGGTCAGAAACAGACAGGTCAGAGAGACAGACAGGTCGGAGAGACAGACAGGTCAGAGACAGACAGGTCAGAGACAGACAGGTCAGAGAGACAGACAGGTCAGAGAGACAGACAGGTCAGAGACAGGTCAGAGACAGACGGGTCAGAGACAGGTCAGAGACAGACAGGTCAGAGACAGACAGAGAGGTCAGAGACAGGTCAGAGAGACAGGTCAGAGACAGACAGGTCAGAGACAGACAGGTCAGAGAGACAGACAGGTCAGAAACAGACAGGTTAGAGAGACAAACAGGTCAGAGACAGACAGGTCAGAGAGACAGACAGGTCAGAGAGACAGACAGGTCAGAGACAGACAGGTCAGAGACAGACAGGTCAGAGACAGGTCAGAGACAGACAGGTCAGAGACAGACAGGTCAGAGACAGGTCAGAGAGACAGACAGGTCAGAGAGACAGACAGGTCAGAGACAGACAGGTCAGAGACAGAAAGGTCAGAGAGACAGACAGGTTAGAGAGACAGACAGGTCAGAGACAGACAGGTCAGAGAGACAGACAGGTCAGAGAGACAGACAGGTCAGAAACAGACAGGTCAGAGAGACAGACAGGTCAGAGAGACAGACAGGTCAGAGACAAACAGGTCAGAAACAGACAGGTCAGAGAGACAGACAGGTCAGAGACAGGTCAGAAACAGACAGGTCAGAGACAGACAGGTCAGAGACAGACAGGTCAGAGAGAGACAGGTCAGAGAGACAGACAGGTCAGAGAGACAGACAGGTCAGAAACAGACAGGTTAGAGAGACAGACAGGTCAGAGACAGACAGGTCAGAGACAGACAGGTCAGAGAGACAGACAGGTCAGAGAGACAGACAGGTCAGAGACAGGTCAGAGACAGACAGGTCAGAGACAGGTCAGAGACAGACAGGTCAGAGACAGACAGGTCAGAGAGAGACAGGTCAGAAACAGACAGGTCAGAGAGACAGACAGGTCGGAGAGACAGACAGGTCAGAGAGACAGACAGGTCAGAGAGAGACAGGTCAGAAACAGACAGGTCAGAGAGACAGACAGGTCAGAGAGACAGACAGGTCAGAGAGAGACAGGTCAGAAACAGACAGGTCAGAGAGACAGACAGGTCGGAGACAGACAGGTCAGAAACAGACAGGTCAGAGACAGACGGGTCAGAGACAGGTCAGAGAGACAGGTCAGAGACAGACAGGTCAGAGACAGACAGGTCAGAGAGACAGACAGGTCAGAAACAGACAGGTTAGAGAGACAAACAGGTCAGAGACAGACAGGTCAGAGAGACAGACAGGTCAGAGAGACAGACAGGTCAGAGACAGACAGGTCAGAGACAGACAGGTCAGAGACAGGTCAGAGACAGACAGGTCAGAGACAGACAGGTCAGAGACAGGTCAGAGAGACAGACAGGTCAGAGAGACAGACAGGTCAGAGACAGACAGGTCAGAGACAGAAAGGTCAGAGAGACAGACAGGTCAGAGACAGGTCAGAAACAGACAGGTCAGAGAGACAGACAGGTCAGAGAGACAGACAGGTCAGAAACAGACAGGTCAGAGAGACAGACAGGTCAGAGAGACAGACAGGTCAGAGACAAACAGGTCAGAAACAGACAGGTCAGAGAGACAGACAGGTCAGAGACAGACAGGTCAGAGACAGACAGGTCAGAGAGACAGACAGGTTAGAGAGACAGACAGGTCAGAGAGACAGACAGGTCAGAGAGACAGACAGGTCAGAGACAGACAGGTCAGAAACAGACAGGTCAGAGAGACAGACAGGTTAGAGAGACAGACAGGTCAGAGACAGACAGGTCAGAGACAGACAGGTCAGAGAGACAGACAGGTCAGAGACAGACAGGTCAGAAACAGACAGGTCAGAGAGACAGACAGGTTAGAGAGACAGACAGGTCAGAGACAGACAGGTCAGAGACAGACAGGTCAGAGAGACAGACAGGTCAGAGACAGACAGGTCAGAGACAGACAGGTCAGAGAGACAGACAGGTCAGAGAGACAGACAGGTCAACCAGATGTTGAGCCTCAGTCCCTGTTTTTGACTAATTCTGATCTTACCTTTATATTTCACTTTAAAAGCTGCTGATCTAGCTTTGCTTGGTGTGTGTTTTTTTCAGCACAACCTCACCTGTGTGATTCTGTGGACACCATAAACATGTGTAACCAACCCTTTTCAGAACTTAGAATGCAAATATAAATTGTTTATGTCATAAAATAATGTGCAAATTTAGCAGTAAACACAGTTATATACCATTATTTGCACTAAAATGCAGGAAATTTTCAATCAATCAATCAAACTTTATTTATAGAGTACTTTTCATACAAAGACTGTAACGCAAAGTGCTGTACAACATTTAAAAACATTAAAAACAAAAAGACCCATCCCACCCTCCCTCCATAATAACATCTTCCTTCAGCGTGGTGTGGCCGGCCATGGGTCAGTTTAGTCAAACTGATGATGGTTCAGACCTCTGGCTCAGATCAGAGTAACGGTTCAGATTCATTTTAAGGACTTACAGCCTCCTGATGCAAAATATAGTCAAATGTCCAGAAACAGCCCCGTCCATCTGCTGCTGGTTCTTCCTCCTAAACTTTACCACAAAAACCGCCTTTTTCCTGTCATTGATCCCTGTCCCCACCCTGTCCACTCCTACCCTGTCCCCACCCTGTCCTTTCCTGTCCTGTCCACCCCCACCCTGTCCCCACCTTGTCCACTCCCATCCTGTTCCCACTCTGTCCACTACCACCTTGTCCTCACCCTGTCCACGACCGCCCTGTCCACTCCCACCCTGTCCCCACCCTGTTCACTCCTACCCTGTCCCCACAGACAGAAACAGACAGGTCAGAGAGACAGACAGGTCAGAGACAGACAGGTCAGAGACAGGTCAGAGACAGACAGGTCAGAGACAGACAGAGAGGTCAGAGACAGGTCAGAGAGACAGACAGGTCAGAGAGACAGACAGGTCAGAGACAGACAGGTCAGAGACAGACAGGTCAGAGACAGACAGAGAGGTCAGAGACAGGTCAGAGAGACAGACAGGTCAGAGAGACAGACAGGTCAGAGACAGACAGGTCAGAGACAGACAGGTCAGAGACAGGTCAGAAACAGACAGGTCAGAGACAGACAGGTCAGAGACAGACAGGTCAGAGAGAGACAGGTCAGAAACAGACAGGTCAGAGAGACAGACAGGTCAGAGAGACAGACAGGTCAGAAACAGACAGGTTAGAGAGACAGACAGGTCAGAGACAGACAGGTCAGAGACAAACAGGTCAGAAACAGACAGGTCAGAGAGACAGACAGGTCAGAGACAGACAGGTCAGAGAGACAGACAGGTCAGAGAGACAGACAGGTCAGAAACAGACAGGTCAGAAACAGACAGGTCAGAGACAGACAGGTCAGAGACAGACAGGTTAGAGAGACAGACAGGTCAGAAACAGACAGGTCAGAGACAGACAGGTCAGAAACAGACAGGTCAGAAACAGACAGGTCAGAGAGACAGACAGGTCAGAAACAGACAGGTCAGAGACAGACAGGTCAGAAACAGACAGGTCAGAAACAGACACGTCAGAGAGACAGACAGGTCAGAGAGACAGACAGGTCAGAGACAGAAAGGTCAGAGAGACAGACAGGTCAGAGAGACAGACAGGTCAGAAACAGACAGGTCAGAGAGACAGACAGGTCAGAGACAGACAGGTCAGAGACAGACAGGTTAGAGACAGACCTTCTGTGATTGGTAGAAGAGATCCAGATCTTCCAATGGGGTTGTGAGGAGTTCAGGGGGCGGGTCCCCGTAGACAAAGGGGAGGAGCTTCCCTGCTGCCATGTCATTGGACGGAGCTGTCTCTGTTACCTAGGCAACACAGCTGCGTGAGTGTTACTGAGCACCGATTGGTCCGATTAGAATAAAACCAGGAAACACATCGTAGTAATAATAATAAAACAATCACAAAATAGATATAGTAGAACGTCAAAACTGATATATCTCTCCATGTTCATTGTACATATCAGCATATTGATCCTGGTATTGATTAGTGTATTGATCAGTGTATTGATCCTGGTATTGATCAGTGTATTGATCCTGATATTGATCGGTACCTGATCGTTCTGCTGCTTCTTCTCCTCGGTTTCACGTCGTTCTCTGATCTCCTCCAGAGAGGCTGGAGTGAAGCGTCTGAAGACCTCCGTACCAATGGGGGGCAGCAGAGACAACATCCCTTCATTCTGGAGCTCCGCCCGAACCTCTCTGTCGCCTAGCAACCGGCTCCTGTGAGGACGACAACAATAATAACCTGGATTTATGGTTTTGAATTTATAAGTTCCAAGTGACTGGTGAGGCTCAGATTGATTCGGTCAGTTAGCGGGTCGTTAGTTTAGAACACGGAGGAGATCCTGATGGAGAACAGACAGAACACTGAGGAGATCTTGATGGAGAACAGACAGAACACTGAGGAGATCTTGATGAAGAACAGAGGGGAGAACACTGAGGAGATCCTGCTAGAGAATAGAGATCTGATAGTTCTCCTCAGCAGTCAGACATGTTCCTGCTGGTGTTCCTACACCAGTCATGGTTCCTGCGGAGGCAGGAAGCAGATGAGATGTAATGATCTGTGAAGAACTACACCAGAAACAGAACCTGCTCCTAGAACAAACCTTCAAAAACATTATTTTTCTTTCTTCTTGTGAAACAGCAGTTCCTCATTTAGATCAGTCTGTTAGGAATCATCTCCAGTAGTTTAAGTTGAAGTTCTGGAATCTGAAGAAGTGTTTTTGATGAAACATCTGGTTTAAATGTGAAACTCCCAGAAGAGGAAGTCCCTCTGGATGTTCTATGTTCCAGATCTGTAGAGTGGGATGGAATGAAAGCTGTAACTAGAGCCTGGAACAGGAAGTTCAGGAATGCATCTCTGAGGAGAACATGTGTTCCTCTGAAGATGTAGAATAGAACAGAATGTGCTTTATTGTCATTGTACAGTGTACAACGAAACTGGAAAATGTTCCCCAGAATAAATCAGCCCAACCAAACTGAAAACAGAACATCAGATCTTCATCTTCCAGCTGGATCTCAACGTCTGACAGGAAAATGAACTGAATATAAACTTGAAGTCAGGATATTTCATCACTTTATTCTCTTGGAACTGATGTTCTCTCCTCATCCTGTAGATGTTTTCTACTTGTGTGGTTCCTCTGCACTGTGCTCCTCAGCTGGAGGAGATGTTCCTCCATGCTGGATGGATCTCTAAGTAATTCATGGAACCTTAAATGTCCTCAGTCCTCTAATAACAACAAAGCAGACGTCAGTCCAGATGCAGCTGGAACCCTTTATCTCCCAGAACCTCCCCTCCTCCTACAGCTGGAACTCTCTAGAACCCGAACAGAGTGACGCCTCCACTTCCTGTTTCACTGGAGACAGAAATCTGATCTGGATTCACCGATCAGAAAACTATTGATCAGAGCCAATAAAACTATTGATCAGAAAATTAAAACTATTGATCAGAACCAATAAAAGTATTTATCAGAAACATTAAAACTATTGATCAGAAACAATAAAAGTATTGATCAGAAACAATAAAAGTATTTATCAGAAACATTAAAACTATTGATCAGAACCAATAAAACTATTGATCAGAACCAATAAAACTATTGATCAGAACCAATAAAAGTATTTATCAGAAACATTAAAACTATTGATCAGAAACATTAAAACTATTGATCAGAACCAATAAAACTATTGATCAGAACCAATAAAAGTATTTATCAGAAACACTAAAACTATTGATCAGAAACATTAAAACTATTGATCAGAACCAATAAAACTATTGATCAGAACCAATAAAACTATTGATCAGAACTAATAAAAGTATTTATCAGAAACATTAAAACTATTGATCAGAACCAATAAAACTATTGATCAGAACCAATAAAACTATTGATCAGAGACATTAAAACTATTGATCAGAAACATTAAAACTATTGATCAGAACCAATAAAACTATTGATCAGAAACATTAAAACTATTGATCAGAACCAATAAAACTATTGATCAGAACCAATAAAACTATTGATCAGAGACATTAAAACTATTGATCAGAAACATTAAAACTATTGATCAGAACCAATAAAAGTATTTATCAGAAACATTAAAACTATTGATCAGAAACATTAAAACTATTGATCAGAACCAATAAAACTATTGATCAGAACCAATAAAAGTATTGATCAGAAACACTAAAACTATTGATCAGAAACATTAAAACTATTGATCAGAACCAATAAAACTATTGATCAGAACCAATAAAACTATTGATCAGAAACATTAAAACTATTGATCAGAACCAATAAAAGTATTTATCAGAAACATTAAAACTATTGATCAGAAACAATAAAACTATTGATCAGAAACAATAAAAGTACTGATCCGAAACATTAAAACTATTGATCCGAAACATTAAAACTATTCTATATATTTATGTTTATATTTTATTATAATCAGTATTTTTATTCACACAGAAGCTGAAGATCCGATTGAAATAGAAAAGTTTACTGAGCAGCAACAATAACAGCAGAACCAGGACCAGAACCAGAACCAGAACCAGAACCAGGGTTAGTCAGGTAAATCATGTGAGTCAGACTTACACCTGTGCAGGACTCAGTCTCAGCTGATTGGTTCTCCTCAGCTGCTCCAGTCGCTCCTCCGTCCTCCTCCAGAACTCAAACAGCGACATCTTCCTGCCGCTGTCCGTCCACCTGCCTCACCTGTTAGATACCTGTCTGTCTGTCTGCCCGTCTGCCTGTATGTCCGTCTGCCTGTATGTCCGTCTGCCTGTATGTCCGTCTGCCTGTATGTCCGTCTGTCTGCCCGTCTGCCTGTCTCTGATTCTGCTGCTTCAGTCTCTCTCTGATCGCCGTCTGTTCATCTGCAGCCTGAACTGAAAAACATAAAAGCACAGCAACACACTCAGTAACACACACACACAATAATACACACTAATACACACACACACACACACACACACACACACACACACACAGAGTGTTTCGCAAGAGCTTCTCTCAGATAACAGCCTCCTGTTCTCTGCAAATGTCTTAATGAGAACATCACATCCTGGTTTCCTGGAAGCACACACACACACACACACACACACACACACACACACACACACACACACACACACACACACACACACACACACACAGCAGAGGAACAGAGGCTCGCTTGTTTGACGACAAAACTTTCTAGTAGTTCTATCTCTGTGAGGACTTTCAGTGCAGCTCAGTTCATGAAGCAGAACATGAGATTCTGGAGCAGTTCCCAGTATTGGGCCTTCTTGGAGTCTCTGGGTGGTTCCTAGAAGGGGTTCCACCTGGAGACTCCATAGTTCTCCGAGAAGACTAAACCCTCCTTTGCGTTGTAATTAATTAACTGAAATTAACACGTTAAATTCCCAGCCCTAAATGTGACATTTAGTCAATCAAATGCTTGTCTGAAAAGTAGTGTATTCAGCTGACTTTTCCATCCATCTACGTTCATGAGCTCTAGGTAGTGACCCAAAGAATGAGATCATGGATACAAGCGTCTGAAATGAGCTTCCTCTGTAGGGTGTCTGGGCTCAGCCTTAGAGATAGGAGGAGAAGATCAGACACCTGGAGGGAGCTCAGAGTAGAGCTGCTGATCCTTCACCTCTAAAGAAACCAGTGGAGGTGGTTTGGACATCTGATTCTGATCCTCCAGAGACCCTGGGGTAGACCCAGAACTACCTGGAGGGATTATATATCTCCTGATCCTATATATCCTGCTTCATCTGCTGCCTCCACGACCCAACCCCGATCAGAGGAAGAACATGGATGGATGGATGGATGGATGAATGGATGGATGGGTGGATGGATGAATGGATGGATGGGTGGATGGATGAATGGATGGATGGGTGGATGGATGTACTTCAGGTCAACTCAGAGTTTTTGGTGGCTCACTCCTTTCCAGGTACATCTCCATGGTAACTGATGCTGAACTCTACCTGCACAGGTAAAAGATGAGAGAATCAGAGCTCCTCCTACCGACCAATCAGGTGTCTAGGAAGTGTCATCATTAGAAGAAAACCCAGAGAGAACATCGGTTCTATCATCATACGTGCCTCTGTATGGTGATAAAATCTGATCTGGGGTCTGGTTCCATCCCGGTTCAGTCCCAGTTCTGTCCCAGTTCTGTCCTGGTTCCATCCAGGTTCTGTCCTGGTTCAGTCCCAATTCTGTCCTGGTTCCGTCCTGGTTCTGTGCTGGGTCTGTTCTGGTTTCGTCCTGCTCTTCGTGTGTTCTGTCTCTTGACTGCATTAATCCCCGGAGGGAACTTTATGCATTTTATTTGACATTTCGGTCTCTTGTTCCTGGTGGAGACGAATTGTCCTGTTGGTCACACCAGGAACCAGATGTTGAGCCTCAGTCCCTGTTTTTGACTAATTCTGATCTTACCTTTATATTTCACTTTAAAAGCTGCTGATCTAGCTTTGCTTGGTGTGTGTTTTTTTCAGCACAACCTCACCTGTGTGATTCTGTGGACACCATAAACATGTGTAACCAACCCTTTTCAGAACTTAGAATGCAAATATAAATTGTTTATGTCATAAAATAATGTGCAAATTTAGCAGTAAACACAGTTATATACCATTATTTGCACTAAAATGCAGGAAATTTTCAATCAATCAATCAAACTTTATTTATAGAGTACTTTTCATACAAAGACTGTAACGCAAAGTGCTGTACAACATTTAAAAACATTAAAAACAAAAAGACCCATCCCACCCTCCCTCCATAATAACATCTTCCTTCAGCGTGGTGTGGCCGGCCATGGGTCAGTTTAGTCAAACTGATGATGGTTCAGACCTCTGGCTCAGATCAGAGTAACGGTTCAGATTCATTTTAAGGACTTACAGCCTCCTGATGCAAAATATAGTCAAATGTCCAGAAACAGCCCCGTCCATCTGCTGCTGGTTCTTCCTCCTAAACTTTACCACAAAAACCGCCTTTTTCCTGTCATTGATCCCTGTCCCCACCCTGTCCACTCCTACCCTGTCCCCACCCTGTCCTTTCCTGTCCTGTCCACCCCCACCCTGTCCCCACCTTGTCCACTCCCATCCTGTTCCCACTCTGTCCACTACCACCTTGTCCTCACCCTGTCCACGACCGCCCTGTCCACTCCCACCCTGTCATCTCCCTGTCCACTCCCACCCTGTCCCCACCCTGTTCACTCCTACCCTGTCCCCACCCTGTTCACTCCTACCCTGTCCACTACCGCCTTGTCCACTCCCTGTTCACTCCTACCCTGTCCACTCCCTGTCCACTCCTACCCTGTCCACCCCCATCCTGTCCACTACCACCCTGTCCCCTCCTACCCTGTCCACTCCCTGTCCACGATCACCCTGTCCATTCCCTGTCCACTACCACCCTGTCCACTACCGCCATGTCCACTACCACCCTGTCCACTACCTCCCTGTCCACTACCGCCATGTCCACTACCACCCTGTCCACTACCTCCCTGTCCACTACCGCCATGTCCACTACCACCCTGTCCACTACCGCCATGTCCACTACCACCCTGTCCACTACCTCCCTGTCCACTACCACCATGTCCACTACCACCCTGTCCACTACCGCCATGTCCACTACCACCCTGTCCACTACCGCCATGTCCACTACCACCCTGTCCACTACCTCCCTGTCCACTACCGCCATGTCCACTACCTCCCTGTCCACTACCGCCATGTCCACTACCACCCTGTCCACTACCGCCATGTCCACTACCACCCAGTCCTCACCCTGTCCACTCCTATCCTGTCCACTACCGCCTTGTCCCCTCCCTGTCCACTACCACCCTGTCCAGCACACAAAATTTCCTTAACTAACTCCTCTGTGACGGCTGAAGCCTCATCAACTACAGAGATTGACGGCCGGCTGAGACATCCGTAACATCAGAGCTCTCACCAGTTGCAACAGAAAATGCCACAAATGACTCCACTTTGGTTTCAGTTGGCTGTCCAAATCCGTTTATCGTTCTGAAATCCTTTCTGCCACTTTATTCCTCGTCATGTTAATGCTGGCAAAAGCTTGTTGCTTCTCAGGACAGGATTTCTGCAGCCTTCAGCAGACAGACTTCTAATAAACTTCCCCTCAGAGAGCTTTGATTCTAATGCTATTTTGCTAGCAGTAAGGTAGAATAGAAGAACAGAATAGATCTTTATTGTCACTGTTACAGAGAACAATGAATATCGGTTTGGTACGCTCCGAATAGCAGTATTGAAAATAGACTATTGTAGGGGTACTACATTATGATTTATAGCTCTCGTTATCAATAATTGGGGCACCACCCTAGATTTCTAGGGAAAAAATAATTTTAATAAAATTATTAATATTCATAAAAATTTTGATCAATCTCATATCAAAAAGTCTCAAATCCTCGGTTAAATTGACCACATTCTACACAAAGAAACACTTAAGACTGTAGTTTGATCTAAAATGAGGTATTTATTAACTATTCTATGAAAATAATGACAAGTGAACTATGTACAATGTAGATATGGTGTGTGTGTGTGTGTGTGTGGTGTGTGCGTGTGTGAGAGATGTGGAAGTAGGTGTGAGAGAGAAGGAAATATGGTGAGGATTAGCCAGAGCTAACCTGACGAGGTAACCGGTAATTTGGATTAAGAATTCTAATGATTTGTAAAAGAATAAATTGATTAAATGAATTAAATGACCAAGCTGTTAGTACATCACCCATAGAATGGAATCAGAGCAAACTCAGCTGGAGTTATTGAAGTGAACCGTCATGGGGCTGGGACTTTGCGGGGCCTTCAGATTATGCACACGGTCTGGACCGGCAGGTTCGGAGCGGTGCGTCGTCGTTGTGGCCGCCTGGATGTCCTGCCGCGGGTTGATCGGTTCTATGCAAAGACCTGATCCAGCAGGTCTCCGTAGTTCTCAGCTGAGTGTTGCTTGGCTTAAAAATGATGGTTCTCAGGCTTTAGCCAAGAAAAACGGGTGTTGATGAAAAAATGTCAAAATTAAGAAAAATAAATGCTGGTTCTGAATCGGTTCTTCAGATTAAAATGAATAACGAGCAAAATGTCTCCTTAAGTTACAAAAATATTAAGAGATAAATAGTTAAACTTAGATGGTGAGGGAATTTCAAAGATAGGAAAAACGCGCTTTAGGTAAGAAAATAGTGGGAATCTCTGTTATGGATTCCTCAGGTAATAGAGAGTAAGAGAGGGGTAAGAGAGTAGGTCGGTAAGAGATGATGATGTGGGCTACGGCTGACTTTATCTGTGGGTCCAGCTAAGGGGAGGACCTGGGCGGAGAGAGAGAACTTTTAGGCGCGAGTCTGGTGGAATTTGGAATCTCTTTGTTCTCACAGAGTAGAGAAGAAAGAGGAATCCAGAATGGATTAAAATATGATATTAAACGCGCAAAACACGATCTGTCTATCCCACCATATTCAGTTGTGTGGAAGTGAAATGTGTAGATTAATACATATGTTCATATGATGTGAATCATTTCATTCATAACTATATGTTTATGTTTATGACATTAAAAATATGTACCACAGTGAGAATATAACAACAAGTCAGAGATTTGGTAACAGGTAAATACAATGGTCATCATTCAACCTAAATGGAGTAATAAAGAAGGAATCAGATTAAACATCACAAATTAATAAATCAGCTTCTGTGAAAGATAGAATCGTGATTTTTGGATATGTTAATGATGAATGATTTCCACTGACATTGGTAATTCTGTAAACACAAAATACATTCCAGAAATATTAATTTGGCAAGGTTTTTAAGTTCAGTTCCAGTCTCTTTGTTTCAGTCAAAGAGAGGGAGAGGGTGACTCCAGCCTTCAGCCATAAAGTTTTACGACTTGTTATCTGATCTGTGGAATGCAGAGACGTCTCCGGCTGAGGGTCTCCTGAAGCTGAAAAGGGATTTTAGCATGAAAGTTCATTAAACAAACATCCATAGCATATAATTGAAAGTCATTGTCTTTTAAAAAGAAGAAGTTATTCCAGGGGTTCAAATGTTCACAGGAGCTCCATCCTTCTGTGAATGAAAACCTACAGAAATACAAATGTCTCAATCCTCCTATAGAGATGGGTGTTGGTCAGTGCTGGAGAGGGACAGCTTATCTGAGTTTTGATCAGCTCAGGAATTCCAGAGCCTTTGCAGTCTTGCTACACTATATAACACACTAAAATATACAACCCTAATTATACACAACATAAGAACAGCATATTCTACGGAAACAGTTTGTGGTTAGAGACCTGCTCTACATATGATTACTGCACATGAAATATGGACTGCACTGATATAAATATTGCACTTGTGATATGTGATAATTGTCATTCAGGGGGAGGGAGAAGACATTTGACAGCTTGGGGATAAAACCTCTTTTTGAGTCTGTTGGTTTTGACTCTAAGTGACCTGTACACAGCAAATCAGTCAGAGTTAAATTAACTCTGAGAGTGTTAAATTCAACACCAGGAAAGTGTGTATATGCGTCCACTCTTTTCAGTGTTAATTTAACATTTACACTAGTGTTAATGTTTTTACACTCAGCTATAGTTATTTCAACACTGTAGGGAGTTCAAAATTAACACTGGCCAACACTTGTGAAGTGTCAGTAGTACTCTACACTAGTGTCAGTGTGTTTTTTTACACTTAGCTCTAGTAATTCCAACACTGTAGGGAGTTCAAAATTAACACTGGCTAACACATGTGTAGTGTCAGTGTTAATGTTTCCACTCTTAGCTATAGTTATTTCAACACTGTAAGGAGTTCAAAATTAACACTATACTACTGGCCACTATACTAACTCAATAGTACTCTATACTAGTGTAATTTCAAGAAAATGTTACAGTGACTGTGGTTGAAAATGCTACACTGACTACCAATGGATTCAGACCAATGGGTGTAAAATTTGACTACCAATAAACCCACCCACCCATAACCACCACAACCACCTGCCAAACCTATCACAAAAAATAAACAAGACAAAAACTTCTTTACAAAAATAGTCTTATTAAATGGCCACCACACCACAGTAACAATTAACAGTCTGCATGGATTCACATATAGTTACAGTATGGAACAAGGTACACTTGGTCATCGGTGTCATATGAAAACTGCCTATCACAAGGTCTGTAATATACCAGGTCATTTACACAGATCACTGTGAAAACCTCATTTTTCTCCTCAATACCAAATGCATTTAAATGAACATCAAAAAAAATATTCGAGACTTTACAAATCAAAAGATAGGCATTGTTGTCTTTAACAATTATATTGTCAATCCTGTTGAACAAAGGCATCTCATTTTCAACTCCAGTAACCACATACATCCCAACCTGATACTCTGTGCCATAGTTGTTGACCCAGGAAGTGGTAGAAACTGACGACACATCAAAAGCTTCATTCAGCACCTCTCCACCCTCTATACTGCTGACCAGGACTTCAGAAATCGGACCAAACTGTAATCTTTGGAAACAAAAGTTCTCAAAATGAAATGCTAACTGAGACTGATGTTTCTTAGCCAGAGTCTTAGCAATATTTTTGAAGTTTTTAACACATTTCTTGAAGAAATTATGTTTTCCTTCAAATCGCATGCACCAAATGTGTATGAGTGGTCCAATTCTTCTAATACAGCTTGGGTAGTGGATCATATGGTGATGTTTTGGAATCAAATTGTGCTCTGGGAAGATGGATTTAAAAAGCTTGTGATGATCAAAAATTAAATGTTTCAAATAACAAGTCATACCATGAGTTATAGTTGGTGAAAACACAATGTTTACAATTTGAATTAAAAGGAGTAACAACTGCCAACAGGTATCCTCTCTGTTAACTAAATCTCCAAATAACAGCGGGGCATTGCGTAGGAGGCACCAAGACTGGATAGCATTAAGTCCGAGATCTTTGCTGTTGTCATCCAGCTTAAGCCCACCTGGCCTGTTCTTTCTCTGTGTGTATCCATAGTTAAAGCTAGCAATTCTTTCAGACAATGAACTCAGGGATATTGAATTCTTGATCAAATACTGAAAAACAAGCTTTAACTCATATTGCACCACTCCTTCTAGCAGGTCATGCATTATGTCTACAGCGTAATTGTTTGCTGAATGGAAAAACTGGAGGGAATTTAGTGGACAGTCTCGTTTGACACCAAATGTTGATTTCAAAGCAGGATTTTCTTGGATGGCACGAACGTGTTCAACATGAAGGTCTTTTGAACGTAGAATTAAACCTGGGTGATCTTCACTGAAAACTGACTGATAATCACTTTTATCAGTTAAACATAATCTACAACAGTACGTTGCACTGAATGATTCAACAAAACCTAAAAGTGCATGGAGAGCTAAATTGTCTCCTGTAACCTGAATGATTGAACCCTTCACAGGTGTAGCTGAAAAGGGCAACTGTATTCCTTCAGTCTCCAAAATCTTAAGATCGTCAATAAGTGGCTTCAGAATTGGCTCAAACCCATATGTCTTAAGATCCTCTGAATGAAAGAGAGCGACAAGATGGATATTCATTAACACAGAATTGAGTTTTGGTGATAAATTTCTCAAAATAAAATAAACACATCCAAGTTTGTGTACTCCCTTTTTTGAGCCCAATGGATTGGCAGTTTCAAAGTCATCATAGTAGAGCTGGATCTGAAGAGCAAGTTCTTGCTGAGAAAATAAACTATGATTTTTAAAGTAGGACCCATCACTTATATCTCTGTAAAATCCCTCCTGGTGTAGTTTTACTTCTTGGAAGCTGTTACAGAGTTCACTGTTACTAAACATAGATGAGAGAGACCCCCGGATAGGTACATACATAAACTTATCATTGACTGGAACTTGCCTATACGTGCCTGTTTTTCTGTCTCTTCTTACATCAAAACGGACACCCAGAACATGTTCTACAGGTTCTACTATATTCCATTTCTCTTCAAAATGCCTCTTCCTTTTAGATTCTGTGTTAAGACATGAAAATGGGTTTTCGAGCTGATCAAAGCAACCCTCAACTCTCTCCAAAGTTTCTTTAGATGCATCAGAAGACAAACAATTAACAACTGCTTCCTTTGCGTGAGCCTGAATGTCATTAACCAGTTCCTCCATCGAGCCGACTAGACACTGCACAGTACTGTCTGGAACACCTGAGGCTTGAACCTGAGCAATAACAGAGCTGCACAAGTCCAGTATATTCTTCTTTTCAATTGGAACATGTGCAGTGACCCTCACAGGAGGATCCACATTCACTGGTGTGGAAGGCCCAGCAACAGGCTCAAATTCAAAACTGCTGCTAACAGGATTTGGATCAAGACAGTCCTTATGTGCTCTAGATAGGTGACGTTGGTAACCAGAATATGTACAAAAAACAAATGAACAACCAGGCTCTCCACAGTTCAAGCGCATAGACCTTCCGGGATACAATCCATGTTCAAACTTCAAATGTCTAAATAACATTGAACAATTGGTGTGGTGTACCTTGCAAATGTAACATGTGTACATTTGTGGTCAAAATCAGTCTTCAGACTTCACAGTGAAGAAGCCTCGCTCTGATTTCTTTTACCCGAGGACTCTCTTTCACTTTGCCGACGTCGATGCCATACACGGTGGTCTGGATGAAGATGAAGAAGCTGGACAGCGCATCATCATACGACACAGCAAAAACATAATGTGCCTTGAAGAGCTCATCAAAGGCAGCAACTGGGGTCTGCATCCTGCAGGGAATGGCCTTCTGGTCCAGGATGATGTAGAAATCCTGGATGCTTTTGCGTCTTTCCCCAACACCGAGAAGAAAGGGCTGTTTGGGGCCAGTTTCCTTAAGGAAGGTCTCCATGCTTGACCCCACCTGTGGAGGGGGTGGGGTTAATATTTGATAGATGGATGTACACAACTAATGAATTCATGGACGGATCTAAGAATGTACACAACATTAATTTTTTTTTGTGGCAAGAATGATTTTTTAAAAACAATTTAACTGCATCACCCCCCCATTACCCCACCATCTTGGCTCTTGAAACCTTACATCAGCTGACATGAAAACATGCATCATTGATGTACAGTCCTAAGAAAATACCTTCATGAACTTGATCAGGCGTCCAGCAGCATCCGATGCACTCATCTTGCTGGTCTTCTTGCCTTTAACTGTTGGAGGCAAGAGGTGAAGGAGCAGAAGGATGGCGGCCGTCTCAGAGTCCCACTCTTCAGAATGCCACACTGCAGAATTAGAATTGACACTTTAAAAATGTATTTTATTTCCTTATAAGCATTACAGCATCAGTTATAGTAAGGAATTCTTAAATTACACCAAGGATTGAAAATGGTTAGCAGTAATGTGCAGTATGTGATTTGTAGTAAAGGGGCCAAAAACATGAAAGAACATAACAATGTGCTCCTTTGTAGTGTACACATTTAGTGTACACTACAAAGGAGCACATTGCATGTGCAATCTACTGTGTCCACACTTGCCACCATCATCAGACTCCTGTTGTGCAGACACAAGTAGCTCATCCACACGCGGACTCGGAGTTAGATTCTTGCAGCAATCTGCGATGACCCTCGGTTTGAAAAATGTTGGCCACTTGGAAAGGAATTTACCAGACACCTCCTCACCGAAGATCATTGTGAAGTCTTGGTCGATCTTAAACAGAAAATGTTTGTGGATGAGAACACCATTGTAATGGGGCTACGGGTGTCAATAAACAGTCCAGCAAAACAAGCCCACCACAAAGTCATCAGCAATTTATTTCATGTTTTACCAAGCCAGGTGTATCCAAGAATCTAGGAAAGAGATCCAGGACAGTAGAGGCAGTAACCAGGTCTTGAACCACCTTTTGCCTGTGCTGGAATGTTGCCTTCATCTTATTTTTGACAAGGGTCGTATCACTTGAGTGTTTCATCGCCGATATGGCTTCCCTGCATTCATCACCAGTCAACTGCTTCTCATCTGAACGGATACTGCGTGGACTCTTGGGGCCCTCTTGGAAAGTGGTCCTGGATTTCTTGCTGTCCTGAGCAGAGTTCCGCTGAACAGTTTTCAGCCTCCATGCTAGGTAGCCAGAACCACTCTGGTGATCATAGAAATGTTCCTGTTGATAAAGAAAAATACATGGAGTCACATCAACTAAGGAAAAACTCCAGGAAAGCACTTTAACAGGGAAAAAACTGGAGAAACCTCAGGGTGAGCAACAGAGGAGGGACCCCTCACTCAGGACAGGTAGACTTGCAATAGATGTTATATACAGACAAGAACAGTTTACAACATAGAATGTATGGGGATGCATTACTGTTTATACTCACATAGCCATTCTTGGAATCTGGGTCCTTCAATTTAGGGAACAGTGTTATAATCCCTAGTGCGTAGAGGATCCGCACATTCATTGGAGGAACCCTCCTGAAAAGGGATAGATGTGTCATTCCTCCAAAAACTGCAAATTTCATTTATGTGCACCATGGATATTACAGTTAACTAAAACAAAAACTATCAGTGAAAAAATAATTTAGTAAACTGAAATAAAAATGACATTTTTTCCAAAAATAAGAACTAAATAAAAACTGCAATGAACAATACAAAACTAACTAAAACTAAAGTGAATGTCAGATAACATCAGCTTAGTTGTGGTTTTCTTAGATGCTAAAGTTGCAGGGAGAAAAGGCCATAGCTCAATATGGAATGACTTGGAGTACGACCCATAGGTAGATAACAGTGAATGGAAAGGGTGGAGGACTGATGGGAACATTATGGGATGCAACTAAAAGGGAGAAATCCCACAAATGTGGAAGTTCATCTTTAGAGGTCTCACCGAGGCTTTCTCCGAAAAACTTAAACTAAGATTAAAACCAAATGAAAACTAAATAAAAACTATTCAATTCCTCAAAATAAAAACTATAGCTGTTTCATCACCTGTTGAACAAACTAAACCTGAACTAAAATTAAAAAAAAGCAAACTGAATAACTAAATAAAAATAAAAACTAATGAAAATATTTAATTACATTAACCTTGATGTGCACATGGGTGTGGGTGACGACATAATTGGTAGCGACTTTTGGAGGTAAAAAAAAAAAAAACAACCACAACCTGTTATTGCTTACCCATGGCTCTCCACCATATCTGCCACGAGAATGTTTACCATCTTTCTTCTTGTAACATCACTGATGGTGCTTGTTTTCTCGTACTCTTTGAATATTTCGTTTCCACCAGGCTTTGAATACAGAGCGACTCTGACATTCTGAAACGACAATTGCATGACATTCATACTGCAGGTACAGTAGGTATGTCAGCCTGTGCAACCCGGGCTGATGTAACAGTTGGTCAAGGCGCGCATGATAAATGAGAATTAGCTAACATACCAGAGCTCTGGGTCTTCAGTCTGACACCTACTGAAGCTGCAGTACTAATATACTTAATGTGAAATTTTAATGTAAGGTTTGTCATCGGTCTAATTGACATCAGGGTCAATATCAGGTGGTTAACTTACATCTCTTGCAACGTTGCTATCCAGTGGTCCTTCAATCAGCTGTCTTTTCCGAGCTTTGGTAGAATCCAGTATCAGCGTTGAGTCAGAACCTGATGATGACCCTTGGGATGCAGGTGATGGTGACCAGTCTGATACAGACGAGCCCTCGGAGAACTCCTCCTCAGCAGTGCTACCTAAGAAAACACACAGCCTTGCAGTGTAAATGACACAATTGACCACGAGAGGAAACGAGTTACAGCTCAATTTACCACGCCTAGGGCTATGGGGGTGGCAAGAAAATACCCCAAGCATTGTGAATTGAGCCGTAACCCCCATCCTCAAATGGTCAGTTGCTTTTCTACAATGCTTATGTTATAGACTACACTCATAGCAATATACAATATTATAAAACAAAGCATCAATTCATCAATTCTGAGAAATTTAGTTCACCGGGCAAGGGAAAGAAAGTACCTACATGCGTTGCTCTCATGTATTGGATCAAATAGGATGTGCCCATTAATACTGAAACTGCCCGGTTGTTGCCAATCAGAATCAAGTATAAAAATTTGCTGTTGTAGAAAACAGAGTCAAATTCTTAAAAATTAAAAATATAAGCCTGCAATCCCTCACCATCACAGTCTTCGGCCTTGAAAGACACCCCAGATGATTTCAAGAGTTCATCAAATATGTCCGAATCCACTTCAACGTTTGAGGAATCCTTCAGGCTCAAGGAAGCAGAACCTGGCAAATTGAATTTTGCCAGCACTAAAACAGAAGATACTGTAGGTAAGCAAAATTTGGGAGGGCCAACATACATCAATGAACAAAGCTGATGAACTATAAATACACCGGCGTTAGCAGGAAAGCTAATTTTCATCTGTAGTCTCTAGGAAAAACATAGGAAAACCCTACATGCACAAATAAACATGACAGTCAAATTAGCCTACCTGCTTGCAAAAACTGGGAGTAATTGTACTCGTCCTCTGCCTGTGGTACCCTGACCCATTTGCTGACTCCTTTATATTCTACAGGGACCAGCATGTCGCTTCAAAGACAAGAATGGCATAACTTATTATTATTCCTAATTTTTTACTTTTACACACATTTGGAGGTGGGGGGAGGGCTAATTACTGCAACTACCGCACAAATTTAACATTTAGCTGTACATGACAATGACAGAGATGAGGGAAGGTGAAATGCTGAAAGAAATAACAAAACATTTTGTCTCCATGAGAGACTCAAACGCCCCTGTCTCGTTAATTAACGTTAACAGGAAACACTGTACATCACCACACATTTAACCCAACACTACCAAACACAAGCCACTTTTCCGAAGTGCCTACTCGGCGCGGTCCGGCTCGACGCTCCTTTAGCTGACTCAGCTCATCTCAGTTTAGTTGTATTTCCATATAACCGCATCGTGAGTGGAGCCGTAATATAGCACGGCGACTGAAAGACCCTTAAAGTCACTTGTGTGAAAGTTTTCTGCTCTCCATATTCGTTCTCTTACAATAAAAAGCCGTGACTACAGCAGAAAGCTACGTTGCTGTCGCCGCTTCATCTCGCTTGGAACCTCAGGCGAGAAGACGTACTGTGCCGAGCAGGCGCGAAGGAAATGTGGCTACAATGTGCCTTGCACATGTGTAATGTTATCATACTATAACTTACTTGTATAGTGTACAACCTTTTCAAAATATTACCATTACTCATAAAGCCTTTCCTTTATTGACACTTTTAATAATTTGAGGAACTAATATTAGCTAAACCCTGGTCGAGCAGTGTTGGCCAGGGCTAGCGAGCTAAGCTAACGTTAGCTAGCTAAAAAACACAAAAACGAACCTTTCAAGATATTTTCCTACAAATGCCATTCGCTCCAGACTCATTGGTAAGGCTATATCAATCCAAAAGAAACAATTTTACCAACTGAAACGTAACTTACCGTAGAAAGAAGAAATTTGGATGAAAAAAGTTCGATGACGCAGTCTGAGTGCCTCATACGGTGTGACTGTGTTCCGCTGCACCGCCAAGGACGAGAGGTTCAAGTGGTGGGTGTGGCCAATTGAACGAGCCAGAGTGTAAATTCAGAGTGATTCTCATAACAACGGATATCCACTCTTACACTATCAGGAACGGACTCTAGGGGGTGTTAATTTAAATCAATTCTGAGTAAAAGTAATAGTAACCCCTGTTAATTTACACCAACACTAAAAAAATAACACTGCCACATTTGCAGTGTAGCGTCTACCTGACGGGAGAACAGAGAAGGTCCTGGGTGTGAGGGGTCTCTGATGGTTCCTCTGGCCTTCCTCTAAAGTCTGCAGGTGTAAACGTCTCTGAGGGGAGGTAGTGTGGTCCCAATCACCACCTCTGCTGCTCAAACCACCCGGTGCAGGTCCTTCCTGTCCTCTGCAGTGCAGCAGGTGAACCACACCGTACAGCAGAGGGTCAGGAGGCTCTCAGTGGGGGAGCGGTAGAAGTTTATGAGCAGCTCTTGGAGGAGATGAGGCTGAAGCAGCTTCCTGAGGAAGTCCAGTCTCTGTTGGGCCCTCCCCACCTGGTGTGAGGTGTGGGTGGATCATGTGAAGTCCTCAGAGATGTGGACCCCAGGAACCTGAAGCTCTCCACCCTCTCTACCTCCTCTCCATCCATGTAGAGGGCAGAGTACCCAGTTTGCTTTGATCTTCTGAAGTCCAAGATCATCTCCTTGGTTTTTCCGGTGTTGAGGTTCAGGTTGTTGTGATGACACCATCGCTACAGATGCTGGACCTCCTCCCTGTAGCTGATTCATTGTTGTCTCTGATCAGTCCTGTGATGGTGGTGTCATCAGAAAACTTGATGATGGAGTTGCAAACAGGAGGGCAGAGAGTGGAGGAGGGGCTGAGGACACACCCCTGAGGAGTACCGGTGTTCAGGATGAGAGTGGAGGAGATGTGGTCTCTGATCCTGACGTTCTGAGGTCTGTTGCTGAGGAGGTCCAGTATCCAGGAGCACAGTGAGCTGCTGAGCCCCAGGTTGCTCAACTTCATAACCAGTTTATGAGGGAGAACTGTGTTGAAGGCGGAGCTGAAATCCACAAACAGCATCCTCACACAGGTGTTACTCCATTCCAGATGTGTGAGGGCTAGTTCCAGCATTGTCAGACAGACATCTGCTGGAATCATGTTTATTCTGCACCACTGTACAACCCATAGCTGTACACTCAAACGTTCTCAAGAAAAATGATCAGACAGAAGAAGGAACATTAATGTGAAGGAATTTTAATGTGAAGGAACTTTAGTGTCAGAGCTTCCTGTTTATCCACAGGAAACTCAGATCTTTGAGTGTCTGCAGAACCATGATGTTCTATCAGCATCATGTTCTACCTTCAGTGTTCTGCAGCAGCTGATCGTGAAGCCGGTTCTGTCTGGGAGCTGCAGTCTTTGAAGAACCTCAGGAGATCTTTGTTCCATCATGTAGCAACTGTGTGATGGAAAAATATAACAGTATAGTTGATAGACTAGTGAACAGAAGATCTAATTTCGCTCTAGGAGAGAGTTGACAGGACACTTTGTCTAGTTGGCTCGTAGCCATCATCTTTGTCGTCTCGAGTCGTCTGCTCCTTCAATACCTCTTGTAGTACTGTTGAGTAGGGATGAATGCAGACTTGGTCTGGCTGCTCCGCGGTGCCTCTTTTTTGGGGTGCGCTGGCCCAAGGTCACTGTAGCTTCTTCTAGCCTGCGGTTCTCAGCTGTACCTCCCGTCAGGCGTGATGATATCGAATCTTGCCTCGGCTGATCACCCGTGCTGTGGATCCTTGGTCAGAAGGTCTCGTCCTTTCCTTCCCCAATCCGCAGCTGTGGATCCTCGGTCGGAAGAGATTCGCCCTCTCTTCCCCAGTTTCCACTGAAAGGTTCTGGCGGTTGATTCTAGGTGTCGGTTTGGACCCTCAGAATCTTCTTTTGGGCGCTTCTGTCTTAGTCGTGCCCACCCAGGGACGCCATGTCCGCCAGTCTAGCCTCCCTTAACTTTTACCTCAGGTTAATTCAGGACCAGCTCTCCGTTTAAAGGGTTAGATTCTATCTGCCTATTAGAATTTCACCTAACAGGATTAAGTAGAATATTTAAGCTGGTGTTGAGGAATACTCGCCTAGGTCCTTACTGTCTTCTTCCAAACGTCTTACCCCTCTTATTTCAATAAATACTCTCTTACTAAGCAGCCCACATTGTAGCAGAATTGATTTATCGATCACGTTTGTTAACGACAGCTTTCCTCTTATAACTGTTTGCACTTGGTTATATTCCTAGGTTCGTTTTAGGGGTTTGGAACAATAACCTCAGGGGTAATGTTTAATTAACTAGTTGGATTAAAGTAACCATTAAGAACCTTTAGATCTGATGCACACAATCAACTTAACTTTTTACTACTATGGTGATTCATACTAATCTCATTAGACTTCTCTTTAAATGCAAAATGGCATTTTATTAAGCAAAATTAGCAAGGGCACAGCATCAATTCCTGATTGAACAATTAATTATTTCTGATTATTTAAAACTAAACTAAATTAAACTAAACTGAGCATACCTAACAATCTTCTCTAATTACTAAATTTAGGAGAGAGGGTGGACAGTGCGGCCGCTGCCGTCTCACCCAATCTAGACCTCCGACTGTTGGTGCAATTGAGACTTTAGGATAGAAGCACTCCTCTTCCTCACTGGGATACTCCTCAGAATCAACCACCGGCTGCTTTAGACTATGAGTTTGAGGTCTGCGTGCAGGAATAGGAATCTGCAGTTCAGGCTCTTTAGTAGCAGGGAGGAACCCACACGGTAGTAGAAGATTCAGACCATTCAGCAGTGGTCCGACCAATCAGACGCGGCTCTTCGCGGCTGCTTCAGCACTACGGATTGGTCTGTGTTTAAAGATGACAACATAGACACATACACAGACACAGTCATCAGCTACATAGAGAAATGTATTGATGACGTCGTACCGAGGATCACTGTACAGACATTCCTGAATCAGAAGCCGTGGGTTAACGGTGAAGTCCTTGCAAAATTTAAAGCACAGACCGACACCTACAGTTCCGGTGATTTTGGAGGAGTACAGTAAGTCCAGATATGCACTCCGGACGGCTATTAACAGTGCTAAGAGACAGTACAGGGACAAAGTGGAGTCTCACTTCAGAGGCTCCAACATTAGGAATATGTGGGCTGGTTCTAAAAACACTGACAGATTACAAAAAGAGGAGCAGTAATACTGAGATGGTGTCTGCATCTCTCCCAGATTAACTGAACACCTTTTATGCCCGCTTTGAGAGCAACTCCCCAACTGTGGAGGTGCAGAGGACCCAGGAGGACGGGTGCCCACTCGTGATATCCCGGGCAGACGTGTGTAAATCATTCAAAGGGATCAACATACGTAAGGCTCCCGGACCTGACGGCATCCCTGGCCGTGCCCTCAAGGTGTGTGCTGATCAGCTGGCAGATGTCTTTGTAGACATTTTCAACGTGTCATTGCTCCAGTCTGTCGTCCCCACATGTTTCAAGAAGACCATCATTGTCCCTGTACCAAAAAAATCCAAAACCCTCTGCCTTTATGACTACCGCCCAGTAGCACTCACCTCCACCATCATGAAGTGTTTTGAGCGGTTAGTCAAAACATTCATCACCTCCTCCCTCCCCGTCTCACTAGACCCGCTTCAGTTTGCCTTCAGGCCAAACCGGTCGACTGAAGATGCCATCTCCCTCACCCTCCACACTGCCCTCTCCCACCTGGAGCAGAGGAACACGTATGTGAGGATGCTGTTCATCGATTACAGTTCAGCATTCAACACCATTGTTCCCTCGAAGCTCGTCACCAGACTCAGTGATCTTGGTCTCAACAACTGCCTCTGTGACTGGATCCTGAACTTCCTGACGGGTAGGCCCCAGGCTGTGCGGATCAGCAGCACCACATCCTCCACCCTGACTCTCAACACCAGCGCCCCCCAGGGCTATGTGCTCAGTCCTCTCCTGCACTCCCTGTTCACCAGTGTTGCCACAGTTACCTTGAAAGAGTAATCTGATTATTGACTACTGATTACTCCTTTAAAAAGTAACTTAGCTACTTTACTGATTACTTAATTTTAAAAGTAACTAAGTTAGATTAATAGTTACTTCATAAGTTACATTCAGCAGCTGCTGACAACCCGCCTCAATAAAAAAAAAAATCACAACCGGTTTTGTCATTCACTTTATTAGAAGTGTATTTTTAACAGTAACGTCAAGTAAACAATGTATCTCCTCACATTTATAAGTTTAACTTAAATACTATTTCCTGAAAAAAATATGTTTTTATAAAATAAAGACGGTCTTTCTTGACTTGACGTAAATACTTTTTATATAATATGAAATAAAGACGGTCTTTCTGGACTTCGCATATTTAACTGTTAACACTGTGATGGCATAACATACTATTTTTAATCTACATTGTTTAATTGTAACTATTAAATTGTTTTAAACACTGAACCTGATTTTCACAGCATTAGAGCAGCAAGGAGTGGTTTTACAAAACAAAACAGTAATAACACTACATGCAGGTTGATATCCTGTCTAATGTTGTTAGTTTGGCCTAATCTCATTTTATGGGTGAAACAGTGGATCAGGGCGAGTAAACCAGTGGTTGTATCTCATTAACAGAAGCTTCTCAAACCTCTTGTCTGAAAGTCTATTTCTTCTGGGTGTGAGGACCAAACCTCCCAGACTGAAAAGCCGCTCCACAGGAGCGATTGATGGGGTGTGAGTATTATACTTCAAGAAAATGTTCCTAATGTTTGGAAACTGATGCAGAATCTGAAGATCATAGCCTGATCTCAGATAGTCCATGACCTCCTTTTCTGCCGAGTAGGTCTCCTCTGTCTCTGCCTCAAAAGTAAAAAAGTCCATCTCACCTCGGCTGGCAGACGTGGTGGGCACACTGGCAGGGCTCTGTGCTGCAGGAGCAGTTGTGCGACACTCTGCTGTCAGAAGTTCCTTTACTTGTTCCCTCCTACCTTCATCTCTCAGCCATCTGAGTTTGAATTTTGGACAACTGGCAGCTGCAAGAAGGGCATCTTTGTTGTCCAGCACACTGGAAAAACGGGTTTGGATAGACTGAAAAATATCATTGATGTGCTTATTAGTATTACCTTGTTGTAGCCTACAAGGCCTACTATTTATTATGTAATTGAATTACTTGCAAACCATGTCTAATGTGGAATCAATATTATGGATTTAATATTGTTTAAGGTTACTTAATGACATTTTTATTTGTCTTACTATTAATTTGCAGTGATAATGAATTCTGTTCCATGTTCATAAATAGTGTGATGCAAGAAGTTCAAACTAGCTTAAAGATGGATACCTGCACTATGGCATCTGGAAGGCCTGCAGTCATCCTGGAGAGAGCATCTCTGAAAGCCAGGGTCTTCTGCATCAGAACTTCAAGTGTGGGGAGTAAAGTCCCATAAGGACAGTCACCTTGTAAAATATCCAGTGCTGCAGTTAGAGGCTTCATGGCGGTGCAGTACTCGTGCAGAAACTGGTACTATGTCTTTGAAGCTCTTAACTCCCATCTTGTTGCACAGAGTATTCAGTTCATTCATGGGGATTTCTGTGATTCTCTTCACAGCATCAAAAAAGGAATTCCACCTTGTGGATGTCGGTACGAGGAGCTTTCTTTTAGTGACTTCCTCTACTGTTTCTGATGCAAGAGTAGATCTGCTTGATTTGGTCAAAGAGCTGTGCATTTTGCTGTGCTACTCCTATACACCGCCCTGCTCTCTGCATTGGAACTTAAATATTTCTCCACATCAGTTGTGGAAATTATGTTGATGGTGTGTGAAGCACATCTGTGGTGAGGGGGAAGAGACAGCTGGCCATCACTTTCATTCTCGTCTGAGAGGATTGCTGACAGATCTAAAAAAGTGACATCATCACTTGTGGGAGTGGACTCTTCCTCCTCCGTCTCATCATCGGACTCTGTGAGAGGCTGATAAACTTTAAATGCCTTGACAAAGTTGGATCCGTTATCAGTCACCGTTGCAACTACTTTGTTAAGTAGTCCATATGAAGAGTGAATCTTTTCGATTTCTGCACCAATAACATCATAAGTGTGCCTACCGCGAATTCTCCTACATGCCAATGCAGCCTTGTTGCGCTCTAATGTGGATCTACTGATCCAGTGGAGCGTTACTCCCATATAGCTTCTGTTGCTAGCAGTCCAAATGTCCGCAGTAGTTGACACAAAGTCGACCTCACACAGCGCGTCCTTCAGATTTCTCTCCATCTCTGCATACTCCTTCTCCAGGTAGGAAGAAAAAGATGTTCTGTGAGGCAGCTCGGCATTGATAGTAGTAGGAATCTTGTTTATTATGGCACGAAACGAGGGCGAGTCAACCGTGTTTAAGGGCAGCATTTCCTCGACAACATACCGCCCGACCAATTTCTTCAACTCTCCCCCACTTACTGCTTTTGCGCCGAAGTCCAGCTTTTGTTGTTTGGGTGGAGGGTCCCCTCCTGCAGAAGTTGAGGCCGTGACTTTGCTCGCAGCTCTCTGCTTAACACCACCTGGTGTCAACTTGACTGTGCTGTGCTGCGACTCTAAATGTTTCTTTAAATTAGACGTTGTGTTTTTGAAGCTTGACAGTATTTTGTTGCAAGCACAGAGTGTACAACGAACCTTAATATTATTGTCTTTAGCTGACACGAACTCAAAATAATGGCTGTATTTCCAGGTAGAAAAGGCGCATCTCTCTCCTCCCTCCATTGCTGTTTACGTTTGTGCCGCTGCGGTTACACGTGAGCTGTCCTCATGCTGAAAACGTGACTTGTCGCGTACGTGATGTCACTCCCCGAAACGCAAGAAGAAAGCAAAAAGAATAATTTTTACTAAGGAAAATGGCAAAATAGTAACTCAAAGTGACTTGGATATATGTAACTTTAATCTGATTACTGATTTGGAAATAGTAACGAGTTACATTACTCGTTACTGACAAAAGGGGTCAGGTTAGAGTAACGCGTTACTAAGTTACCGACATCACTGCTGTTCACGCATGACTGCGTGGCTACCCACAGCTCCAACACCATCATCAAATTTGCTGCCGATACGATGGTCATCGGCCTGATCACCGGTGGGAATGAGACGCCATACAGAGAGGAGGTCAGAGCCCTGACATCTTGGTGTCAGGACAACAACTTCCGTCTGAATGTCAGCAAAACTAAGGAGCTGATAGTGGACTACAGGAAGAGACAGAGGGATGAACATGCCCCCCTCTCCATCAACAGGACTACGGTGGAGAGAGTCAGTAGCTTCAGGTTCCTCAGGGTTCACATCAGTGAGGACCTGTCCTGGTCACACCACACTGACTTCATCACCAAGTCAGCAAGACAGCAGCTCTTCTTCCTCCGCAGGCTGCGGAGGCTCAACATGGACTCCAGAATCCTCTGCAGCTTCTACAGGTGTACCATAGAAAGTATCCTGACTGGCTGCATCACCTCCTGGTACGGCAGCTGCACCTCCCTCAACTGTAAGGCTCTACAGAGGGTGGTGAAGACTGCACAGCACATCACCAGGACGATGCTGCCATCCATGGAGGAGCTCTACACCCAGCGGTGTAGGAAGAAGGCCAACAGGATCATTAGGGACTCTCACCACCCCAGCCACAAACTGTTCTGCCTGCTGCCTTCTGGCCGTCGGTACTGCAGCATCGGTGCCCACACCAGCAGGCTCAGAGTCAGTTTCATCCCCCAGGCCATAAGACTTTTAAACTCCAAATAACCTGAACATTTTGCACAACCCACCTCATTTGCACATTTTATACTATTCTGTCTATTTTATCTTGATTGATGTGTTTTCTTTTTGCACTGTTATTGGGAATGGGAGAAGCAAGCATTTCACTGCCAGTAATTGCTTCATGTAATTTCTAGTATGTGACAATAAAACTCTTGAATCTTGAAGATGTCTGTGCAGGGTACGAGTCCATCCAGATGTGTCAGTTTCAGGGCGCACTGTATAAATAGGGAGGTCTCCAGCATGTTTAACAACAATGTAGACGTTCTTCTCCCACTTGTCTTCAAGTTTATGTTTACCCCGGAGCTTTACATTGTGGACGAGTACTCTGTCTCCTTCCTCCAAGATGCAGGGTCTTACTCTCTGATCAAAACGCGCTTTGTTCCTTTCTGCTGAACATGCTAAATTCCTTGAAGCAAGTTGGTAGCTTTCTTCAAGCCTGGAGCAGAGATTTTGCACGTACTGCGAGTGTGATGAAGATGGAGCATCGCAGACTGGTAAGCCAAACGCTATGTCAACAGGTAGCCTTGGACAGCGACCGAACATGAGTTCGTATGAAGTGTAGCCAGTGACCTCATTTCGGGTACAGTTGTAAGCGTGGACCAGAGGCTTGACGTACTCCTTCCATCATTGTTTCTGCTCCGGCTCCAACGTACCAAGCATACTCAAAAACGTTCGGTTGAACCTTTCTACCGGATTCCCACGAGGATGGTAGGGTGTGGTTCTCGTCTTCCGAATACCAGCAAGGTCGCACAGCTCCTTGATCAGATGGGACTCAAAATCGAGCCCTTGGTCTGTGTGCAAACGCTCTGGAATGCCATAATGCACAGTGCAACATAATGCAACAGTTCTTGCCTTCTGATTGGCAGTTGGAATAGCCACGGCGTATTTCGTAAAATGATCTGTGAGGACCAAGATGTTTTTAGTGTTACTTCTATCGGGCTCAAGTGACAGGTAGTCCATGCACACAAGCTCCAATGGCCGACTGGTCCTGATGTTAACCAAGGGTGGAGCTCGGTCGGGAAGGGCCTTCCTCCGCACACAGCGGTTGCAGGTCTTTAGCTTGGCTTCCACATCTGCAGCTATGCGGGGCCAGAAAAACCGTGATCTTACAAGGTCAAGGGTCCTCTCCACCCCCAGGTGGCCCATGTCATCGTGAAGGCTGGTAAGGACCACAGGCCGCAGCTCTTCTGGAGGAACGAGCTGGAATGACACACGCTCTCCGTCTTGCCTTCTTCTGTAGAGGATATCGTCCTGAAGCTCAAGGCGATTTAACTCCCTCAGTAGAAGTTCAAGATCTGGAAGCTCCTTCCTGACGGTGGGGGGGGGGGGATTTCTCACCAGTTTTGAGTTGATGGATGATCTCTCGAAGGACAGAATCGTCATGCTGCTTCTCCCGGAGGTCATCACAGGACAGTAATGGCATGACTGGCAACCCCTGGTTAGACTCACTGGCATAAACATCTGGAATGACAGTGACGGACATGCTCAGTGACTCAACCAGAGTAATGCTAGGCACTTAATCCGACCCCACCTTAGGGGTAGAATAAGTCAGGTGGTCCAAAACCCTGCACTTATTTAGGGCTGACAAAGTTGGAAAAAAAGGGGGGGGGGTTAGCAATTCTTCTGCAACTTGATGGCAACAACTTTGACCAATCGCACTTGAAGCACTTTTGCACTTACTACAGGTTTTTCCTTATGTCTGAATTCTTGTTGGGTTGTAAGTCGCTTTGGACAAAAGCGTCTGCTAAATGAAATTGCAGAATGCCATTCTCATGAAGATCTCTCACCAGACAGCTGTGGCATATTGCGGCCATAACCTTCAGATCGAGTTCCACTACAGTGTCAGAATCGTCTGCATGGTCACGGGTGAACTCCTGAACCATGTCCCATTCCTTCTGAAGGTGTTGATCAGGCAGCTGGCGATGTGGGATTCGGGAGAGAGCATCTGCATCTGTATTCTGGCTGCCCGCTCTGTACTGGAGTTTGAAGTCATACGTGAATAGCGCTGCAAGCCGCCTGTGACTAGCAGCATTCAGCTTGTCAGAAGTCAAAATGTAGGTCAGTGGGTTATTGTCTGTTACCACGACAAAACTCGAGCCATATAGATAATCGTGGAACTTTTCTGTTACACTCCATTTCAATGCCAGAAACTCCAGTTTGTGCCCCAGGTACCTGGACTCACTGGCGGACAACCCACGACTTGCGTATGCTATGACTCGCAACTTTCCCTCCTGCTCTTGGTAAAGCGCAGCTCCCAAACCAGTGGTGCAGGCATCAGTATGCAGGATGTAAGGTTGCTTTGGGTTTGCGAAGCCGAGCACAGGAGCTGTGGTCAGTTTATCAATGAGTGTTTCAAATGCAGTGTGACATTGCAAAGTCCATCTTTCATTGAATGGTTGCTTGGCGTCATATATGGGAGTGGATGTTTCTTTGCGGGTTTTATGGCGTGTAGGAGCATATCCTCTCATCAGGTCATTCAGGGGTTTAGCAATGGCTGCATAGACATTGATTAACCTGCGGTAGTACCCTGAGAAGCCTAAGAAAGATCTTAACTCTTTCAGTGTCCGAGGAACTGGCCAGGATTTTAAAGCACTAATCTTCTCTGGGTCTGTCTCCACACCAAGCTCTGAGACCACATGGCCAAGGTAACATACTGAAACCTGAAAAAAAAACCTTGCATTTCTCAGGCAACAATTTAAGGCCATATTCTCTAAGACGGTGGAGAACTCGCAACAGCCATCGCTCATGTTCTTCTAGAGTGTCAGAAAAAAATAATCAGATCGTCCAGGAAAACCAAGACTTCCTTCAGATGCAGGTCACCCATGCACCTCTCCATAAGGTGCTGGAATGTACTTGGCGTGTTGGTTACACCTTGCGGCATTCTATTAAACTCCCAAAAACCCAGCGGTGTAACGAATGCGGTCTTGGGCTTGTCCGCTTCGGCCATCTCTATTTAATAATAGCCTACCTTCAGATCTAGTACGCTGAACAATCGTGAACCAGTAAGTGCAGAGAAGGACTCCTCCAAATTGGGGAGTGCATAAGAGTCCTTAACTGTTTGAAGGTTTAGCTTGTGATAATCAATGCACAGCCTCACATTCCCGTTCTTCTTACGGACGACCACAATGGGTAAAGAAAAGGGCGATTCAGACTCTTATCACTCCAGCCTCCAATAAATCTCACAGATGGTCACGAACGGCTTCAATGTTGCAAGGATGGATAGGTCGAGCTCTGTTTGAATGGAGTCTTGTCATGGAGGCGGATGTGATGCTTCACTCGGTCGGTACGTCCGAAGTCCAGATCGTGATGTGAAAACACATCTGGAATTTGCCTGAGTTTGGAGATGACCCACTCTTTCCAATCTGGCGGAATTGGAGAGTTTCCAAAATCGAACTCCAGATGAACGTCTTTCGAGCTTTGTTGTGGTGCATTGATGATGGCACTGTGAGTCAAAATCAGAGGTGATGCAGAAAGTTCAGCAATAACACTCAATGGCAGGAGTGTAATGCTCTGGTTCAATTCAATTCAATTCAATTTTATTTATATAGCGTCAATTACAGTTAAATTGTCTCAAAACGCTTTACAGAACCCATATGCCTGACCCCCAGAGCAAGCAAAACACCCTTTTAACAGGGAAGAAACCTCGAGCAGAACCCGGCTCTATATGGGGGGGACCCATCTGCCTGCTGGCCGGGGGGGTTGAGAACGACAGAGGAGGGCAAGGGGGAGGGATGGGAGAAGAGGGAGGGGTGGGAAAGCAAAGAAAACACAACACACATTTCGATACATGTATGACAGGATATGTGACAACATTGAAAACTGACTCATAGTTTACTCTGATGATGTACGGCTCTGACATTCAACATACTACATATATAGCTAGCAGTAAAATTCAAACAGTATGTAAGTTAGCATAACAAGTATAGTGAAAGCGATGCAGAGTTGACTGGTGGAAAAGGGGAGCTGGAAGCAGAGGGCTGGAGGAAGGTCAGCAGCAGCATCCCACAGTGGACATGGTGGAGACTGGACCAGCTGGTGGAACATCAACCGCAGATCTGAAGCATCCAGCTCTGGGACCAGGGACACTCGGAGAAATAACACAGGGGGAAACAGAGTGAATGTACTGCAATAACGGTATACATATTAAATGTAAAGGTAGATAGAGAAGGGCTCAGTGCGTCAAGAGAAGTCCCCCAGCAGCCTATAGGCCTGTAGCAGCATGACTAGAGGCAGAACGAAGGGACATCCAAGAGGGAGTCAGCTGGTCAGATTCATTGGTGAGCATGACGGGAATCTGGCAGGATGCGTGACTGGGGAGTGTAATTAAACAGTTCTTTACACATAATCCACCTGGCAATGAGGCAGCGGGTGGTTCTAGGAGAGCACACCTGCCAGCTGGAGGTGGACCTGCACAAAGGGAGCCCTTGATGACCATGGTGTGGCCTGCTGGAATTTCGACAGGCAATTTGCTGGCCAATCTCACCACACCATCTCTGGCCTCTTGGGTCTGCTTGTGCTGAAGCTGGAGCAACTTAAGAACTGCTCGATAGCCAGGCTGAGATGGTTTGTAGCTAGCGCATTCACTCTCAAGATGTTGTTCATAAAGTGGCTCAAGGGTGTTTATCCCGATAAGGATTTGTGATGGACATCCAGGCTTGACATCTGGGACCACCAGCGCTAATGTGCACACATCCAAATCTGCCCCAATGAATTCTTCTGGAAATGTGATAGTTATCTCAATGTAGCCCAGATATGGGACCTCTTGTCCTGCTGCCCCCTCTACTTGCAGCAACTCGCCGATAGACTGAACAAATTGTTGTGAAAAGTACTTGTTATGGATCAACATGGGTATTGTAGTCACTTGTGATCCTGTATCCAGTAAGCAAGAGAAACTTTGACCGGCTATATTGACTTGGCTCGTACAGTGGGAACCAATCAGACCTCTTGGCAGTGAGGTGTTGTCAACAGGAGTGAAACGGGACTTGTTAATGCACTTCACTTCTGACTGCTGCTTGGGACTTAGTTGACCCTGGACAGTTCCCATTTGCCCCTTAACAGGAACTCTTCCTAGTTTAAAGATAAATTTGGGTTTGATTTTTGCAATTTTTTCTGTTTTTCTGCAGACTGCTTCTTCTTGGATGCTACAAGCGACTGATTAGGCTCATTATCACAGTTCGGCTTTATATGTCCATCTTCTCCACAGTTATAACAATATCCAGGCTTTGGACCAGACGATTTATGAACGGAGCAAGTAGCTTTACTGGTCTTCCAATCTTCCCTAAGCCTGCCCACATGAGTTGACTTGGCTGGAGTAGGCTGCTTTCCACCAGCCTGAGCTGCAGTGAGCAATGCCAGCTGCTTTTGTATGTCAGGAAGCTGCTGGGTCAACTGCTGAGTGATAGTCATCAGGGCATCAACTCTGCTTCCTTCAGGCTCGACATGAACATGCGAAGCATGTGGCCCAGCTATAGCTTTTAAACCAAGGTGCTGCTTCATACATTGAGCCTTTGCAGCCTCCCTATCTTCCTCCGTTCGCAGTAACAGGAGCAGCTCAGCAAAAGATGGCAGATGAGGCTTGCGCTGCTTCAGTTGTAGTTCTGAGATCAACATGTTGTTCCAACATCCTCGGCAGAATTGATTTAACAAATGCTGGTCCAGTTCTGTTGCTTTAACTCCTCCTCTCTTCGCAGCTCGATTCAGCGCAACTTGCAAGTATTGCAAATATGCAGAAGGTCTCTCACCGGAATCTTGAAACAGCTCCATGAACTTGACATACAGCTCGTCGCCATCTTGGATTGTTCCGTAGGCAGAGTCTAGAACCTGCAGGTAGGTGAGCGGCGGTGTATCAGGCCTTAAGTGTTTCACCATATCTGCAGCAGGCGGGAGAAGATTTCCACCAGCTTCCTGGAACGATGGTGGTCAGAAACAGCTGGGTCCTGTAACAAAAGATCGACACTTGAGCGTGATGATTCATAATCTGATTCATGTGAGGGTATTGGTATTTGTATTGGTATTTGAAGTAGTTGGCCGCATCGAGTCACGTGACTGCGTGACGTTATTAAATGGAGGGCAATGATTGGCTAATAACCCCATTAACTTATCCCCAAGAAACCCAGAGAATAACACAAGGTTTTAGGGAGACAAAAAATACATAAGGGAGAAAGGAGAGAGAGAGAGAGAGACTAAAACAGGTTTTTTAACATGGGTTACAATCAGACTGTAGAACTGTTCTCCTTCAGCAGGAACCTCAGTAGATCTCTGTTCAATCACACCATAGATTGTTCCTCCATAAAGACATTTAGAGATTCATGAACTGACATATTTACGTTTCAATAAAGTCTTTATTGTCTGATGGAGCTCCATCTGCTGCACTGAAAGAATCAAACAGACAGATTTTGGTTCCATCTCTGGTGACCAAACCAAAGTGGTACTAAAATGTACGTTGGGTTAGGGGCTCGGGCATGAAATGCCAGAGGCCCTATTGCTCTCCTGTGGGGTTTCTTATTTTTTTGTTTTATTATTCTTCTTCCGCCTAAAACTTTGGCTCGCTACTCCTCCCAGGGCTTTGACAAATTAATAAGGTACATTAGGATGTGTTAGCCTTTCCACACTGACAGCTTCATCACTTATTAGTGAAACGTCACAGTCACCATAACTGCTGTATTACAATCCATTTAACCCTCTGAGGCCCACAGCTGCAAATTACAACATTTTTAACCCGTTAAGCTTCAGTGTCCTGCCGGCGGTACACCTACTAATTTGCATAGGAATTTCAAGAATGTCCAACGGCTGCAAACGCGATTATACAAACACTATACACCGATGGAAAGCTTAGATTCTCATGAATCCGCCGGTATAAACCACTTTCAGATGTGATTACCACAGCGGGTGAGAAAAACACATTTGTCCGACAAAAACGAATATTCATCCATCCGTTCTCTATACACGGCTTCAACGTACACAGCGCGACTCACAGTTCCGGGTTTATTATTACACACAGATGAAAATATTCCACAAAAAACGGCCATAATCCAACCTTTTACATCAGACGACACAAACCAGTAAACTATTTTGTCCAAAACATGTCCTGAAGTCGGTATAAAATCCCAGAATCGGTCATTTTCAAGGAAATGCACCTCGCGATGCACGTCCAATATTCCCTGTATTTTTTGTAATTTTTTAAATTTAAAAATAGAATATTAGCGATTTTTTGTACTGAAAACGGCTGGAATTGACTGAAGCTTAAAGGGTTAAGGCTGTACATATTTCTGACTGAATGTAGACAAACACTACATTTCCCAGCATCCCACACTCTGAACTGCAAAACTCAATATTTAAAAAATATTAATACAGTGAGGTATACCACGTTCAAACAACACGTCTTCCACTGACCTCCAGCTCTCTGTTTAGGAACAATTTCAACAGTTTTCCAACTAAGTATTTGACCTGTGGTATTATTTTTTTCATCCGAAAGATGTTTAATGACAACCAACCAAAATTATTTATTAAAAACTATAATACAGTTAACGACAAAATTATTAGCCACCCTATGGTTTAGTTTTTGTTTTGTTTTTTTAATTCCCAAGTGCTGCTAAACACATCAGTGATTTTCTATCACAGCTTTTCTAAACATCTTAATTTTATTTTAAATGCTTACATTATTTTACTTTACACAGAAACAAAAATATTTAACAAAAACTAAACACTACCAAGGTCAAAATTATTAGCCCCATTAAGAATTTACCTTTTTATTGAGTCAAACGACAAATCGCTGTTGTATCAACAAATCAATGTACCATGAAGGTGAGTATGAACTAATACTTCAACAGAAAGCTAAATTTAAAAAAAACAATTCAGTTTAGTGTATAAGTATATGGGTTTTACCTCTGTCAATGGGAACACTAGGTTCGCTCAAGAAGGATAGTTGGACAAGGATAATATTTTAGTTAGTCACCATGGACTGTCTCCACCCACTCGTCCAACACCCTGATAAAGTTTACCGATGATACCACGGTGGTAGGCCTTATCAGGGACAACAATGAGACCTGGTACAGGCAGGAGGTCCAACATCTGGTAGGGTGGTGTGCAGACAACGACCTGGTCCTCAACACCACCAAGACAAAGGAAGTCATCATGAACTTCAGGAGGACCAGGAGAGTCATACAGTCCCCACTCCATATCAGAGGAGAAGAGAGAGGATCGGACATGGACACTTAACGCCTCCAAACTGGTGACAAAAGCCCAGCAGTGGATGTTCTTCCTGAAGCAGGCTGGTCTGGCCCCACCACTGCTCAGAAACTTCTACAGAAGCACGATGGAGAGCATCCTCTGCCAGGGCTGCACAGTGAAGGAAAGACAGGACCTGTCCCAGGTGGTAGAGGTGGACCAGAGGACCATGGGAGCTGATCCAGGACCTGGACTCTGTGTACACTAAGCGCATGGAGAGAAGAACAGGGTCCATCTGCATGGACGTCAGCCACCCAGGACACTCCCAGTTTGTCCCCCTGCTGTCAGGGAGGAGGTACAGGGTCATCAGAACACAGACTACCAGGCTGAGGAACAGCTTCTTCTCCAGAGCTTTTACCTCCATCACACCACAACATCTCCTCCCTCCTCCACCCCCCTGCTCTCAAACAGACTCACTGATGGAAAATAATCATTTTAATGTGCAATAACCATCCATACCAAGCATTTTGCTGCATCAGACACTTCAAAGCAGATGTTGCACCTCATTGCACTACTAAACTTTGAAATACTATTTAGTTGTATATACAGGATGTCCCAAAAAATGTATACACACTTTAAATAATTGTAAACTAGGTGTTTATTATAATTCGTTTAATTTTCAACATGTGAAATAATTTACAAACATCATTCTATTGTTCTGTCACCGCCTGTTCTCAAACTGATGTCCGTTCTGGTCCAGACACTGCCGACAACGTGAAGCGATGGAATAGCACACATCATGAAACAGTTCCCTTGGTATCTGCATGCATTCACTGTCAATGTGTCCAGGTAAGAAGGGTCAATAAGTGTTTAAAATTTGCTTCGAATTGGAGTCGCTATGTACGAATGGCAGCCATTTATCACGCTCAAAAAATGGCAAAATTTTTCATCAACTTTGCGGCGTTGCCACGCGGAAATCGTAAAATGAAATTTTACGATTTGGATAACTTTTATTTGTCTAATTGTGTAGATGGTGTCCACCAAATTTCAGCTCATTCGGAGAAGCGCGCGATCAAAACGAACATTTTGTACGATGTCCTGGAAAACAGTGACGATGGGAGATTTTTTACTTGGGTCCATTAGAATAACATGGGGAACTTCAGCCATCGCCACGGCAACACCGTTAAAATTACAACATAGTTACCATTTGCTTTTTTGTTTGGGATCACATGAAGGAATAGTCACCCAAATTTCATTCATTTCTGACAAACTAATAATTTTACTCCCTATATAGATTTTATTTTGATTCTGTAGGGGGCGCTGTAATGCCGATTGTCAAAATTTCACTGTCAATGTGTCCAGGTAGGAAGGGTCAATAAGTGTTTAAAATTTGGTTCGGATTGGAGTCCTTATGTACAAATGGGAGCCATTTATCACGCACAAAAAAACGGCAAAATTTTACATCAACTTTGCGGCGTTGCCACGTGGAAACCGTGAAAGGAAATTTTAGGATTTGGATAACTTTTAATTGCCTACTTGTGTAGATGGTGTCCACCAAATTTCAGCTCATTTGGAGAAGTGTGCGATCAAAACGAACATTTTGTACGACGTCCTGGAAAACGTTGACTCAGCATTTTTGAAATTTCAATCCCAAATAGCTGCCTTCCTGTTTGTCTGAGGGTGGGGTCATAGTAATATTTTTGTTTGTCCCGACAAGACGCATGTGTGTGCAGAATTTGTTGGCTGTACGACAAAGTTGATGTCGGACCCCCTCCCATTGACGCAATGCATTTTGATTTTTGCAGGTGGCGCTGTAGAGCCAATTTTTAAGTCCCAATTTTGAAACGCATATTTTAAGAAAAATTTCGCCGGAACTGAATTTTGTGAAAATTTATTGAGTTTCCGAGCATGTTTAGGGGGTCAAATTCCAGTTTAAAGAGCAAAAGAAGAAAAAGAAGAAAAGGAAAGATCAAACAATATTTTTTGCAAAAACAATACGCGATTTTTTTTCTCCCGTATTTCGCCCACATATTACATATTTTCGGAAAGGTCTCGACAAGCCCGACGCGTCTGTGAGGTGTTTGAGAGTGTGAATGTCCGTGGTCGAGCACTGCGCGCTCGAAAAGTCATTTTCATGTGTGAGAGTGTGTGTGTGTGTGTGTGTTTTTGTGTTTGTGCATGTGTGTGTGAGTGCATGTCGCTGTGTGTGTGTGGACATGTTGGCCCCTGTCCGTGGTCGAGCGCTGTGCGCTCGACTTGTCATTTTTGTGTGTTTAAGTGTGTGAATGTCCGTGATCGAGTGCTGCTCGCTCGACTAGTCGTTGTCTGTGTTGCATAAACAACAGGCCCTTCGCCCTGGCTGCCAGGGGTTCGGGCCTAATTACTCAGCAGTTTATCTCTGCTTTCTCAGCGGGAAAAGTCTTCACAGTAGTGATGTTACGAGATGTGCCGAGGCTTCGAAGCATGCGTCGAGTAATGGAGGGGGCGTTTCCATGAAGCACGTATTGAGGTTTGCTTCATTTAGGGGAGGAGCCAAAAATGATGACGTCCGAAGCCTCGTTGCCTGGCTGAACACGTGACTGCTTCATGGTTCAGATTTTGCAGCGAGGTCTGACAGCAGAATAAACCCCTTTAGGCTCCGTTCAAAATGTGAGTTTTGACAGAGAGTTGTGGTCAGTCGAGAGTTTGGATAGTTTGGATAGTAGAGTTTGGACAGTGTTTATATTGTTTGGATAGAGTTTAGAGAGTTTAGAGAGTTTAGAGAGAGAGAGAGAGAGAGAGATAGTTTGGAGAGTGAGGAGAGAAAGACAGGCGATAGGAAGGAGCCAACCAGGAGGTGGAAAATTTCCCCTGTGTGGGAACATTTAGATTTTTTAACTCCTAATAAGGTAAGCTAAATCTAACACTATTACAGACACATTAGGCTTGCTTGTCAAGAACTGTATTTTCCACCGTTTCTTATTTTATTCAAAGGTGAGGTGTTTATTGTGTGTCAAAAAAAGGAATCGTTTAAAACCAGAAGCTGTAGAAAACCTGTTACTTCTGAATAAAATGAATAAAATCTCCCCTTTCCTGTACATCCTTGTCTAAGTTACACAAGCATCTTCAGTACAATCTTCCTAGTTCCACAAACCCTTCCACTGTCCTCTGCCTGCATAAGGCCATGCCATTTTCCTAAGGAGACAGAAAGACATTATTACACAACCTACTACATTATATGATACTAACATTTTGGGGAAACTTACACACTCAGAATACATGAAAATACATTTTATTATAGACATATGTGATCACTTATCTATAGAAATTATTTGATCATACATTTTTGTGTTTTTCAGTCATTCCCAACAGCTATAATGAACAATGATTCAATACATCATGTGGTTCAGACACAGCTGCCTGTGATTATACACTTGACCAGTAGGGGGTTTCATGTGCTCATGAAGCTTCAAGAAATGAACCCTTTCTGGAACCAATTGGCTGAAGTGGTTCAATGCCTCATGAGGCTTCATCTCACCCAGAGCCCTAGAGATAGTCAGAGTTGCGACATTCATGCTCTCACAGCGGGGGGTCACGTGGTTCATGTAAACCTGAATAGTTCCAAACAGGCAGCGCTGTCATTTCCTTCTATGGGACTGAGAGCGGCGATTTCACGGTAAAAAAGGAATAAAATCACACCTCCAGGTACTTGTTTGATTATTAATTCTTTGGAGTATGTATGTAAATGTCAGTTTTACATTTTGAGCCGTAAGGTGACATATTAAAGACACTTTTGGGGTTTTGGAGGGAATGTTTCACATTCGTGTTAGCATGGAAAATCGACTTTTACACAGAAATGTAAGATGATTGAAGATGTTAATTTTTGCCCAGCTGGATTATTGTATTTCCAGACAATGTCTATATTTCTCTGATTCACTTACCCGTAGTCTGGGAGTTATTGAAAAGCAGAGTAACAACAGTCCATTCAGCAGATAGTGTCCAGGCAGGAGTTGACTCACTATAACCATTTTAAGACATGCACAAAATATATATTCAAGAATAACAACTCATTATGCTTTGATGAATGAAATAGTATGTTTTATTGACAATGGGAGAAACAACAACATGTTATTTTTTACAATTATTTTTGAAATAATAAAAAAAATAATCAAATGACTTGTGTGTGGGGAGACATCCTCTTCATGTGTGTCCTGGACACTAAAAGTAGATGAAGTAAAATAGGGAGAGAACAGATTCAACACTTTGCACACCGGGTAGCGTATTATAATGTTATTATAACTAATTATTATTAATTAGTACTCTTTGAAGAGGGTCTTCGTGTCTTCAGTGAGGACTCTCGGGATACTGGAGGATAGATAGATATGATAGATATTAATAAATATATTTGTTAAATACTTACAAGTATAAGTTTATGCATTATAAAGGGTCTCATATAAAGGACGTAGTCTTGACAATTAAAAAGAGGTAGCGATGTAGCTAGGTAGCTTTCAAAGAAGAGCTAACAAGCACATGGCAATGCCTGAAAGTCGGTCATCTGCCAATATTCACAAATACAGATAAATGTCTGCACCACAAAGGGCTTCTGATATAATATAAAGACGTTAAAATTAAAAAGAGGTAGCGACTCATCAACAATTAATCCGTCAATATATCCCTGGAGATAACTTCACAGCTAACAGCAGAGTCGAGCTAAAAAAGTAGCAGAAATTCAGTCGTCTACCAAGATAAAAATATATATAATTACGCTGCGCAAATACAAATAAAGCTCAGCATGTGCATCATAAAGAGCCTCTGATAAAATATAGGCAGTTGACAATTCAAAAGAGGAAGGCATTTCATCAACTTACCTCCACATATACTCAACAACCTGCAGTGCAAATGAACGGTGGATGTCACTGTAGAAGCGGTGCTTGGATCCATAGATATATAAAAACACGAGATGGCTCATGAGCGCTGTCAGTCTATGGGGAGCAACGTCGCCACATGGCGGCCATCTTGGGACAGGGCTGCTCGATCACTCATAACATTAAAGTCAATGGAGCATGGATTTTAAAATCACTGTAGATTGCTCAATTTTCAACCGATTTCACAACAGCTTGGTTTGTTATAAACGTCAGAGATGTACTTCTTTTACTGCTTATATAAGAATAATTAAAACCATTGAATTCATATAATAATGAACACAGATATCAGCTTTTTTCAGCATAAATGGATGTAAATGTAACTTTATTATTTAGCATTACTATCAGCTTTCTAATGCACAGATGAAAACAAAGCTCAACCAAAATCAATGCACAACAAAAAGAGATGATGTCTTTTCTTTTCATGAACCTGGTGCCTACATTACCCACAATGCATTTCGGCTGCAGGCTAACTAATCCAGGCATAGATGTATACAAACAATAAGTCTAAGGTCTCAATCAAAGTCTCTTAACCAGCAAATAAATACAACCACAACCACAAAGAATGTAATTTCACCTAAAGATTCGGTTCTCAAAAAACGTTGGTCTCAGGAAAACCTAATAATTGAAAATCAGATTGTGAGTAACACCATCTTCAATGTGAGTAGCCAGGCAGAAAAGACACACAACTATGCCGCATTTTTCAAAACGAAAAGCTGCGATTTCGGAATTGAGCCTGAATCATAGCCACGTTAATAAGGTTTGTAATAAACTAAACCGTTTGTAAATCAATCAAGAATTGAGCGAGTTATGAGTGTTAAAGTGAGGAAATCATCCACCTTACCATTGACTACAGTACAGTGCGCCAGAGCAGTCCCCTGTCCTAAGATGGCCGCCAAGTGACGACACCGCCGACTCCGTCTTGAGCCATCTAGTGTTTGTATATATCTATGCTTGGAACTAAACAAGCCTCCACAACCCGGAAGTAGACCGAAAGAAAGCGTACAACGGCACCCTATGGGAGTGTCGCAACTCTTACTATCACTAGGGCTCTGATGTCACCATCACTAGTCCACAGTGTAAAAACTCCAAAGAAAAATGCCTGGAACTAAATTTTTAGAGAAGTTACCAGGTCACCATGATCTTGTCTCTGCCTTAAAAAAGTAGAAAAAGAAATCTGCAGCACGACTGCGCACTCTGCTGGTGCAACGAGAAAACTGCACTGAGTGAACCCTATAATCATGAAGAATTAATAATCTTTACTGTCATTGTGTTTCCACACAGCAAAAGTGTGATTGGTGACTCCCAGCCACAGATAAAACATAGAAAAGGCACATTATTTTAAATCCTCAAAAGTCTAAATATGTAAACAGAGTTAGTGCACATGAGCAGCAGGATGAGTGTAAAGTCCAGAGCAGACTCAGTTCTTTATCACTGAGTCTGTCGTGTTCAGGGCAAATGGATGGACCGCTCTACAAACTGTTTTTCAGTCTGGAGGTCAGAGTTTTTATGTTTCTGTACCGTTTGTCCGAGGGAAGCGGAACAAACAGTTCCCTGGGTGGGTGGACCCGGCCCGTCCATGAGTCCAGCTCTGAAGAGGACTTCCCACAATCCCCTGTGCTGTTTTCACCACCCGGGATCAGTTCTTTCTGTCCTGAGCTGTGCAGCCCCGTACCACAGTGATGCACCAAGACAGAGGAAGCTTTCTGTTGTGGTTCTGTAGAGGTTTACCAGGAGCTGAGGGGAGAGGCCAGAACGTTTCAGCTTCCTGAGGAACAAGAGTCTTTGTTGATTCTTCTTCACCAGGTGAGCTGTGTTCAGGGACCAGGTCAGATGTAAGGTGGACGCCCAGGAACTTGATGTTGTCAACACGCTCCACCGCTTCATCTTTGATGAGGAGAGGAGATGCTCTGTCCTCCTGGACCTCCTGTAGTCCTCCTGGACCTCCTGTAGTCCTCCTGGACCTCCTGTAGTCCTCCTGGACCTCCTGTAGTCCTCCTGGACCTCCTGTAGTCCACCATGACCTCCTGTAGTCCACCATGACCTCCTGTAGTCCTCCTGGACCTCCTGTAGTCCTCCTGGACCTCCTGTAATCCTCCTGGACCTCCTGTAGTCCACCATGACCTCCTGTAGTCCACCATGACCTCCTGTAGTCCTCCTGGACCTCCTGTAATCCTCCTGGACCTCTTGTAGTCCTCCTGGACCTCCTGTAGTCCACCATGACCTCCTGTAGTCCTCCTGGACCTCCTGTAGTCCTCCTGGACCTCCTGTAGTCCTCCTGGACCTCCTGTAGTCCTCCTGGACCTCCTGTAGTCCACCATGACCTCCTGTAGTCCTCCTGGACCTCCTGTAATCCTCCTGGACCTCTTGTAGTCCTCATGGACCTCCTGTAGTCCACCATGACCTCCTGTAGTCCTCCTGGACCTCCTGTAGTCCTCATGGACCTCCTGTAGTCCTCATGGACTTCCTGTAGTCCTCCTGGACCTCCTGTAGTCCTCCTGGACCTCCTGTAGTCCTCATGGACCTCCTGTAATCCTCCTGGACCTCTTGTAGTCCTCATGGACCTCCTGTAGTCCTCCTGGACCTCCTGTAGTCCTCCTGGACCTCCTGTAGTCCTCCTGGACTTCCTGTAGTCCACCATGACCTCCTGTAGTCCTCATGGACCTCCTGTAGTCCTCATGGACCTCCTGTAGTCCTCCTGGACCTCCTGTAGTCCTCCTGGACCTCTTGTAGTCCTCCTGGACCTCCTGTAGTCCTCCTGGACCTCCTGTAGTCCTCCTGGACCTCCTGTAGTCCTCCTGGACCTCTTGTAGTCCTCCTGGACCTCCTGTAGTCCTCCTGGACCTCCTGTAGTCCTCCTGGACCTCCTGTAGTCCTCCTGGACCTCTTGTAGTCCTCATGGACCTCCTGTAGTCCTCCTGGACCTCCTGTAGTCCTCCTGGACCTCCTGTAGTCCTCCTGGACCTCCTGTAATCCTCCTGGACCTCCTGTAGTCCACCATGACCTCCTGTAGTCCACCATGACCTCCTGTAGTCCTCCTGGACCTCCTGTAATCCTCCTGGACCTCTTGTAGTCCTCCTGGACCTCCTGTAGTCCACCATGACCTCCTGTAGTCCTCCTGGACCTCCTGTAGTCCTCCTGGACCTCCTGTAGTCCTCCTGGACCTCCTGTAGTCCTCCTGGACCTCCTGTAGTCCACCATGACCTCCTGTAGTCCTCCTGGACCTCCTGTAATCCTCCTGGACCTCTTGTAGTCCTCATGGACCTCCTGTAGTCCACCATGACCTCCTGTAGTCCTCCTGGACCTCCTGTAGTCCTCATGGACCTCCTGTAGTCCTCATGGACTTCCTGTAGTCCTCCTGGACCTCCTGTAGTCCTCCTGGACCTCCTGTAGTCCTCATGGACCTCCTGTAATCCTCCTGGACCTCTTGTAGTCCTCATGGACCTCCTGTAGTCCTCCTGGACCTCCTGTAGTCCTCCTGGACCTCCTGTAGTCCTCCTGGACTTCCTGTAGTCCACCATGACCTCCTGTAGTCCTCATGGACCTCCTGTAGTCCTCATGGACCTCCTGTAGTCCTCCTGGACCTCCTGTAGTCCTCCTGGACCTCTTGTAGTCCTCATGGACCTCCTGTAGTCCTCCTGGACCTCCTGTAGTCCTCCTGGACCTCCTGTAGTCCTCCTGGACCTCTTGTAGTCCTCCTGGACCTCCTGTAGTCCTCCTGGACCTCCTGTAGTCCTCCTGGACCTCCTGTAGTCCTCCTGGACCTCTTGTAGTCCTCATGGACCTCCTGTAGTCCTCCTGGACCTCCTGTAGTCCTCCTGGACCTCCTGTAGTCCTCCTGGACCTCTTGTAGTCCTCATGGACCTCCTGTAGTCCTCCTGGACCTCCTGTAGTCCTCATGGACCTCCTGTAGTCCTCCTGGACCTCCTGTAGTCCTCCTGGACCTCTTGTAGTCCTCCTGGACCTCCTGTAGTCCTCCTGGACCTCTTGTAGTCCTCATGGACCTCCTGTAGTCCACCATGACCTCCTGTAGTCCTCCTGGACCTCCTGTAGTCCTCCTGGACCTCCTGTAGTCCTCCTGGACCTCCTGTAGTCCTCCTGGACCTCCTGTAGTCCACCATGACCTCCTGTAGTCCTCCTGGACCTCCTGTAATCCTCCTGGACCTCTTGTAGTCCTCATGGACCTCCTGTAGTCCACCATGACCTCCTGTAGTCCTCCTGGACCTCCTGTAGTCCTCATGGACCTCCTGTAGTCCTCATGGACTTCCTGTAGTCCTCCTGGACCTCCTGTAGTCCTCCTGGACCTCCTGTAGTCCTCATGGACCTCCTGTAATCCTCCTGGACCTCTTGTAGTCCTCATGGACCTCCTGTAGTCCTCCTGGACCTCCTGTAGTCCTCCTGGACCTCCTGTAGTCCTCCTGGACTTCCTGTAGTCCACCATGACCTCCTGTAGTCCTCATGGACCTCCTGTAGTCCTCATGGACCTCCTGTAGTCCTCCTGGACCTCCTGTAGTCCTCCTGGACCTCTTGTAGTCCTCATGGACCTCCTGTAGTCCTCCTGGACCTCCTGTAGTCCTCCTGGACCTCTTGTAGTCCTCATGGACCTCCTGTAGTCCTCCTGGACCTCTTGTAGTCCTCATGGACCTCTTGTAGTCCACCATGACCTCCTGTAGTCCTCATGGACCTCCTTGGTCTTGTTGGTGTTCAGAACATACTATAAATACTGCCATTTACTGTGTAGTGCAATTTATGGGTGTTACACATCCATCATCTACACACTGTTTCGTCCTCATCAGGGTCATGGGGGGTGGAGTCTGTACCACTGACTGAGGTTGTAGGTAGGGGACACCTGGACAGGTAACAGTCTGTCACAGGGCTACACATAGAGACAAACAATCACACTCACAATCACACCTACAGACAGTTTAGAATCACAAGTTATCCTCAGCATGTTTTTGGACTGTGGGAGGAAGCCGGAGTACCCGGAGAAAACCCACGCATGCACAGGGAGAACATGCAGACTCCATGCAGAAAGATCCCAGGAAGGCCGGGATTTGAACCGGGGATCTTATAGCTGCAAGGCGACACAACTAAGCACTGACCACTGAGCAGTCCAGTTCAAGCAAAGTCCAGAATGTAAATCTGAACTAATAGTCGAGGACTGATGTAGTCAATCCCACTTTTACAAGTTCAAAAAATAATAGAAGGTTGTATAAGATCATTTCCCTACAGTTTTCTGTTGTGTGGAGGTGCATTCTGGCATGGATGGCATTTAGAGTCTTGTTAAATTAATTTGGATTTTATTGTGCTGTATTCAACAATTTCATATCAATACAATTCATTTTAAGATACATATTTTGATACTATTGAATCATCAATGCCTCATCTGTGAACTTTGTTAAAAATTTAGTTGTAAATTATTACATACACTAAGAGCCGCTGAAGCAATTTTGTAACGTCACAAAATCCAGAAAAATTCCAAAAAATGAAGAAGTTTCATTATTTTCTTGATTACAGGCTAAAAGCAGTTTAAAAAAGAAAAACAATATCATCAATGCTTTGGTTTCAGAGGGTTAAATCTGACAGTAAACAACAATTACATGCAATATCAGTCAATAATCAATAAAAATGTGAAAAAGGGTTAATTACACTGACAGTCATTAAAAACTTTGAGACCATATTTTTCAACATAATTTTTATTTTGAAGCCCCAAACTGGATTTTCTTCATGTGAATCATTTGTTTAGCATATTGGCATACAGAAACAAAAATCTAAAGTTTCAAGAATGATTTCAAAATAAAGAATTTCACAAAAGAAAACGGCACCTGCCAAACACAAAGTCCCAACAGTCAATACCGAGTACGGCCTCCATCTGCTTGGATGCAGGCAGCAATCCGTCGGCGCATGCTTTGGACCAGGCTTCTGATTGTGGGTTGGGAACAGCCCATACGCCTGGATACATCACTGTAGCTCAAAGCGGCCTCCACCATACCCAGTGCCCGGAGACGTTGTTCATGTGATAGACGCGGCATGATGCTGTTCACTGGACTAACAATGGTGGCCTTTTTTGGGCCTTTATATAGGCCTTCAAACCCATTCTCACATTGTGCAGATACTCACTGAGTATTGCTTGGTGTGTATTTGGTTCACTTTTGCAAAGTGACCAACCCATGTGCAATGAATCATGACAAAATGACAACTCATCATTATCTCAACTACCAGGGCACGAGATCATCAGTAAATCCACAATGAATCATTACAACCCCCCTACAAGTAGAATTCTGCCTACAGTTCTACCTCAGAGTTTCTATTGACTGTCAGTATACTTTAATAATTAAACATCAGGCCCAAATGAATGCATCTTTTCCTGCTTATTTGATAATAATTGTGTATTCACCTTGTTTTTTCCTACAGGAGTTATTGGTGAGGAGGTGGACGTCTGTTTTCAGGTCCTTTGAAGAAACTGCTGACGTGTCCAGTTATGCAAGCTGTCTTTTACAGTTCTAATTACGGTTTATTAAGCTCCATTAGATCAGTTAACTACAGTAACATCCTTTTATTTTCTTGGATTAACTTTGAATGACCTTTATTTTATATGATACTGGTACACAGGAGAAATGACTCCTACCTGTAGTTTGTCTCATTATGACTCTGTTCTCAGAAAATTACCTGAGTTTGAAAAAAGTGCCCACACAGAGCAATAGGACAGAATTAAAATGTAATTAGAATAAGAACCGCAAAAGCATTTGAAACATCAGTTTAGTAATGGAAATAATCTTTGAAATAGTGTTTCAGAGGAAGATCAGTTCTGGTAGCAGTATAACTGGGTCACCTTTGAACTTTTCAGCACAACTTTGGCTGCTTTGACACCATTTACTTTTTTGTTGATGTTCTCCCGTCCGTTCCACCGAGACGTTCTCCACCGTGGCTTGGTAGAGCACCAACAGCAGTTTCTCCTCAGGAAGTGGAGTTGCTGCGAGTTCTTCCTCACCGCTGGAACCAAAGCTTCTCCAGCTACACGGAGTCTCTAATGTTCACATTTAAACGGATTTTTATTTTGCTGTTTTAATATTTGTGTTTCCTGTAAAAACCTGAAACCAACTTTTACCTCGGTGAGTTCACGATTAAAGGGAGTCTGAGTTTCTCTTCAGGATCTACTAAAAATGCAGCTTTCTTCAGTTCTACAGGTTAGAACCTAGAACAGTTAACCCAGATGTTCCAGATCAGGTGTTCCACATTCAGCCCAGTCTGATCTCCAGTGGACCGGTTTTACTTTATGATCAAAACGGCAAGTTACATAAGAAAAGACAAAAAAAGACAAATACTGCGAAGACGAGACACAAAACGACAAAAAAATGAAACAAAGACAAAAAATTAAAGACAAAAAATAAACAAAAGTTACAAAGAAACAAAAAAATGGTTAAACAAAAAAAAAAACGGCACGCAACACAACGAACAAAGAAAAATGACAAAAACTAAGACAAAAACAAACAAGGCAAAACAACAAAAACATGAAAGTCACAAAAAACAACAAAAATGAGACATTACAAAAATGAGACACAAAATGACAAAGGAACAAAGAACAATCTAGTATTTCACTTTCTGATCAGAACAACTTGTCATGGTCTAGAAATGATTTTAAATTTATAGTTTTACTAATTTACAATCTGCAGTTAATGTCTTCTCTGTAATTTTTACACTTTTGAGGACCGGATTGGACCCTCTGGAGGACCACTTTTGGACCACGGGCCTCATGTTGGACAACCCTGGTCTTTATGTTCCCTAGTGATGCAGCTTTATTTGGTTCTACAGGTGAGGAACCAGAAGAGGAACCCAGATGTTCCAGATGTTCTCCACAGAGACACGACTCAAGAACCAGTCTGGACTCTGAAGTTTGTAGAAAATAATTTAATGACATTCATGTAGAAAACAGTGAGGCTCCGCTGCTGATTCGCTTTAATTGTTCTGACATCAGTCCTGCAGGGGCGGGATCAGTCTCTGTGGCAGCCAATCAGAGTGCACTAAACAGGCAGGCGGCCGCCGACAGCCAATCAATGATCAGTTTGCTTCTGTTCAGGTTAAACAAATAAAAGTCCGCGTTTCCTCAGACACAAAGAAAAAAAAGGAGCTGCAGCGTCACTACAGGGGGAAATCTAGAACAAACAGGGGTGTAGAACCTCACAGATACCCCCTGATACCCTCCCTGCCCCCCAATGCCCCACACCCCCCTAGGATGAATAACAGGGAGGGAATGATCCAACTGAAAGGGGAGAACCAAAGAGAAGAGGATGAAGAGTGAAGCCGTCACTCAGCAGGACATACTTACAGACAGCAGCAGTCCTGGGGGAGGAGCTCTCCATCCTGGGGGAGGAGCTGCAGGAGGTGGGGGAGGAGGGACTGCCTTACCTCGTCTCTCCCTCCGTCCCTGCAGCCTGACTAGTCCGTTATAGTTTGATCAGAGATCCGTGGATCGGCCTCCGTGCCCCGGAGTCTCGCCCAGACTCAGGCTGACCCCCACCTGCTGGCAGAGCTCCACCAGGCGACGCACCTTCTCCCAGGCTCCGCCCTCTGCTGCCTCAGACAGCAGGCGCTGTGGGGGGAGGGGGCAGGTGAATAGGCTGATACAGGTGAGACGGTAAACTGGTGTTTGTGAGTTTTAGCCATTCCATGAGAACCAACCAGAACCACCATCAATCAGCTGGTTTTATCTCCAGACAGGAGATGTTCAGAGCTCAGGAACAGGTTCAGAGTTCAGACTGAGACACCTGGAGGGATTTAAACTGATCTGGTGTCAGTTTTTACCAGAACTCAGATGTTTCTCCTCCTAAATGTCATGGTTCTATCTCCTAGACTGATGAAGTTCTGAAAAAGTCCATTAAAAAGGGATAAATCTGGACCCACCTCTGTGGACTTCAACAACCTGGAATGTTCTAAGTGAGACTGAACTTAAAGACTGGAAGCAGGAAAGGAGAACATCCCCTGGAGAAAGTTCTAGAGCGGACCTACCGACAGCTGGAGAAAGTTCTAGAGCGGACCTACCGACAGCTGGAGAAAGTTCTAGAGCGGACCTACCGACAGCTGGAGAAAGTTCTAGAGCGGACCTACCGACAGCTGGAGAAAGGTCTAGAGCGGACCTACCGACAGCTGGAGAAAGTTCTAGAGCGGACCTACCGACAGCTGGAGAAAGTTCTAGAGCGGACCTACCGACAGCTGGAGAAAGTTCTAGAGCAGACCTACCGACAGCTGGAGAAAGTTTTAGAGCGGACCTACCGACAGCTGGAGAAAGTTCTAGAGTAGACCTACCGACAGCTGGAGAAAGTTCAAGAGCAGACCTACCGACAGCTGGAGAAAGTTCTAGAGTAGACCTACCGACAGCTGGAGAAAGTTCTAGAGCGGACCTACCAACAGCTGGAGAAAGTTCTAGAGCGGACCTACCGACAGCTGGAGAAAGTTCTAGAGCAGACCTACCGACGAGTGGAGAAAGTGAGTAGATCTACTCTAGAACTTTCTCCAGGGGACGTTCTCCTCTACTTCAAGAACCTGGAGCTCTGGAAATATTCCCAGGATGAAGTTAGAACTCTCATTGATAAAGGACCAGCTGGTTGAGGAGGTGTGTGTGGTTCTGTGTGGTTTTATGTGTGGTTCTATGTGTGGGTCTGTGTGGTTCTATGTGGTTTTATGTGTGGTTCTGCGTGGTTCTATGTGGTTTTATGTGTGGTTCTATGTGTGGGTCTGTGTGGTTCTATGTGGTTTTATGTGTGGTTCTGCGTGGTTTTATGTGTGGTTCTGTGTGGTTCTGTGTGGTTTTATGTGTGGTTCTGTGTGGTTTTATGTGTGGTTCTATGTGGTTCTGTGTGGTTCTATGTAGTTTTATGTGTGGTTCTATGTGGTTTTATGTGTGGTTCTATGTGTGGTTCTATGTGTGGTTCTATGTGGTTTTATGTGTGGTTCTATGTGGTTCTATGTGTGGTTCTATGTGTGGTTCTATGTGGCTTTATGTGTGGTTCTATGTGGTTCTATGTGTGGTTCTATGTGTGGTTCTATGTGGTTTTATGTGTGGTTCTATGTGGTTTTATGTGTGGTTCTGCGTGGTTTTATGTGTGGTTCTGTGTGGTTCTATGTAGTTTTATGTGTGGTTCTGTGTAGTTTTATGTGTGGTTCTGTGTGGTTTTATGTGTGGTTCTGTGTGGTTTTATGTGGTTCTATGTGTGGTTCTATGTGGTTCTATGTGTGGTTCTATGTGGTTTTATGTGTGGTTTTATATGTGGTTTTATGTGTGGTTCTGTGTGGTTCTATGTGGTTTTATGTGTGGTTCTGTGTGGTTTTATGTGTGGTTCTATGTGTGGGTCTGTGTGGTTCTATGTGGTTTTATGTGTGGTTCTGCGTGGTTTTATGTGTGGTTCTGTGTGGTTCTATGTGATTTTATGTGTGGTTCTATGTGTGGTTCTATGTGTGGTTCTATGTGTGGTTCTATGTGGTTTTATGTGTGGTTCTATGTGGTTTTATGTGTGGTTCTGTGTGGTTTTATGTGTGGTTCTGCGTGGTTCTATGTGTGGGTCTGTGTGGTTCTATGTGGTTTTATGTGTGGTTCTGCGTGGTTCTATGTGGTTTTATGTGTGCTTCTATGTGTGGGTCTGTGTGGTTCTATGTGGTTTTATGTGTGGTTCTGCGTGGTTTTATGTGTGGTTCTGTGTGGTTTTATGTGTGGTTCTGTGTGGTTTTGTGTGGTTCTATGTGGTTCTGTGTGGTTCTATGTAGTTTTATGTGTGGTTCTATGTGGTTTTATGTGTGGTTCTGTGTGGTTCTATGTGTGGTTCTATGTGGTTTATGTGTGGTTCTATGTGGTTTTATGTGTGGTTCTATGTGGTTTTATGTGTGGTTCTATGTGTGGTTCTATGTGTGGTTCTATGTGTGGTTCTATGTGGCTTTATGTGTGGTTCTATGTGTGGTTCTATGTGTGGTTCTATGTGTGGTTCTATGTGGTTTTATGTGTGGTTCTGCGTGGTTTTATGTGTGGTTCTGTGTGGTTCTGTGTAGTTTTATGTGTGGTTCTGTGTAGTTTTATGTGTGGTTCTGTGTGGTTTTATGTGTGGTTCTGTGTGGTTTTATGTGTGGTTCTATGTGGTTCTATGTGTGGTTCTATGTGGTTCTATGTGTGGTTCTATGTGGTTCTATGTGGTTTTATGTGTGGTTCTGTGTGGTTCTATGTGGTTTTATGTGTGGTTCTGTGTGGTTTTATGTGTGGTTCTATGTGTGGGTCTGTGTGGTTCTATGTGGTTTTATGTGTGGTTCTGCGTGGTTTTATGTGTGGTTCTGTGTGGTTCTGTGTCGTTTTATGTGTGGTTCTATGTGGTTTTATGTGTGGTTCTATGTGGTTTTATGTGTGGTTCTATGTGTGGTTCTATGTGGTTTTATGTGTGGTTCTATGTGGTTCTATGTGTGGTTCTATGTGTGGTTCTATGTGGTTTTATGTGTGGTTCTATGTGTGGTTCTGTGTGGTTCTATGTGGTTTTATGTGTGGTTCTGCGTGGTTCTATGTGGTTCTATGTGTGGTTCTATGTGGTTTTATGTGTGGTTCTATGTGGTTCTATGTGTGGTTCTATGTGTGGTTCTGTGTGGTTTTATGTGTGGTTCTATGTGTGGTTCTGTGTGGTTCTATGTGGTTTTATGTGTGGTTCTGCGTGGTTCTATGTGGTTTTATGTGTGGTTCTGTGTGGTTCTATGTGGTTTTATGTGTGGTTCTGTGTGGTTCTATGTGGTTTTATGTGTGGTTCTGCGTGGTTCTATGTGGCTTTATGTGTGGTTCTATGTGTGGTTCTATGTGGTTTTATGTGTGGTTCTATGTGGTTCTATGTGTGGTTCTATGTGTGGTTCTATGTGGTTTTATGTGTGGTTCTATGTGGTTTTATGTGTGGTTCTATGTGTGGTTCTATGTGTGGTTCTATGTGGTTTTATGTGTGGTTCTATGTGGTTCTATGTGTGGTTCTATGTGTGGTTCTATGTGTGGTTCTATGTGGCTTTATGTGTGGTTCTATGTGTGGTTCTATGTGTGGTTCTATGTGGTTTTATGTGTGGTTCTATGTGGTTTTATGTGTGGTTCTGCGTGGTTTTATGTGTGGTTCTGTGTGGTTCTATGTAGTTTTATGTGTGGTTCTGTGTAGTTTTATGTGTGGTTCTGTGTGGTTTTATGTGTGGTTCTGTGTGGTTTTATGTGGTTCTATGTGTGGTTCTATGTGTTTCTATGTGTGGTTCTATGTGGTTCTATGTGGTTTTATGTGTGGTTTTATATGTGGTTTTATGTGTGGTTCTGTGTGGTTCTATGTGGTTTTATGTGTGGTTCTGTGTGGTTTTATGTGTGGTTCTATGTGTGGGTCTGTGTGGTTCTATGTGGTTTTATGTGTGGTTCTGCGTGGTTTTATGTGTGGTTCTGTGTGGTTCTATGTGATTTTATGTGTGGTTCTATGTGTGGTTCCATGTGGTTCTATGTGGTTTTATGTGTGGTTCTGCGTGGTTTTATGTGTGGTTCTGTGTGGTTCTATGTGGTTTTATGTGTGGTTCTATGTGTGGTTCTGTGTGGTTCTATGTGGTTTTATGTGTGGTTCTGCGTGGTTCTATGTGGTTTTATGTGTGGTTCTATGTGGTTTTATGTGTGGTTCTGCGTGGTTCTATGTGGTTTTATGTGTGGTTCTATGTGTGGTTCTATGTGGTTTTATGTGTGGTTCTATGTGGTTCTATGTGTGGTTCTATGTGTGGTTCTATGTGGTTTTATGTGTGGTTCTATGTGGTTTTATGTGTGGTTCTATGTGTGGTTCTATGTGTGGTTCTATGTGGTTTATGTGTGGTTCTATGTGGTTCTATGTGTGGTTCTATGTGTGGTTCTATGTGTGGTTCTATGTGGCTTTATGTGTGGTTCTATGTGGTTCTATGTGTGGTTCTATGTGTGGTTCTATGTGGTTTTATGTGTGGTTCTATGTGGTTTTATGTGTGGTTCTGCGTGGTTTTATGTGTGGTTCTGTGTGGTTCTATGTAGTTTTATGTGTGGTTCTGTGTAGTTTTATGTGTGGTTCTGTGTGGTTTTATGTGTGGTTCTGTGTGGTTTTATGTGGTTCTATGTGTGGTTCTATGTGGTTCTATGTGTGGTTCTATGTGGTTCTATGTGGTTTTATGTGTGGTTTTATATGTGGTTTTATGTGTGGTTCTGTGTGGTTCTATGTGGTTTTATGTGTGGTTCTGTGTGGTTTTATGTGTGGTTCTATGTGTGGGTCTGTGTGGTTCTATGTGGTTTTATGTGTGGTTCTGCGTGGTTTTATGTGTGGTTCTGTGTGGTTCTATGTGATTTTATGTGTGGTTCTATGTGTGGTTCTATGTGTGGTTCTATGTGTGGTTCTATGTGGTTTTATGTGTGGTTCTATGTGGTTTTATGTGTGGTTCTGTGTGGTTTTATGTGTGGTTCTGCGTGGTTCTATGTGTGGGTCTGTGTGGTTCTATGTGGTTTTATGTGTGGTTCTGCGTGGTTCTATGTGGTTTTATGTGTGCTTCTATGTGTGGGTCTGTGTGGTTCTATGTGGTTTTATGTGTGGTTCTGCGTGGTTTTATGTGTGGTTCTGTGTGGTTCTGTGTGGTTTTATGTGTGGTTCTGTGTGGTTTTATGTGTGGTTCTATGTGGTTCTGTGTGGTTCTATGTAGTTTTATGTGTGGTTCTATGTGGTTTCATGTGTGGTTCTGTGTGGTTCTATGTGTGGTTCTATGTGGTTTTATGTGTGGTTCTATGTGTGGTTCTATGTGTGGTTCTATGTGTGGTTCTATGTGGTTTTATGTGTGGTTCTATGTGGTTTTATGTGTGGTTCTATGTGGTTTTATGTGTGGTTCTATGTGTGGTTCTATGTGTGGTTCTATGTGGCTTTATGTGTGGTTCTATGTGGTTCTATGTGTGGTTCTATGTGTGGTTCTATGTGTGGTTCTATGTGTGGTTCTATGTGGTTTTATGTGTGGTTCTGCGTGGTTTTATGTGTGGTTCTGTGTGGTTCTGTGTAGTTTTATGTGTGGTTCTGTGTAGTTTTATGTGTGGTTCTGTGTGGTTTTATGTGTGGTTCTGTGTGGTTTTATGTGTGGTTCTATGTGGTTCTATGTGTGGTTCTATGTGGTTCTATGTGTGGTTCTATGTGGTTCTATGTGGTTTTATGTGTGGTTCTGTGTGGTTCTATGTGGTTTTATGTGTGGTTCTGTGTGGTTTTATGTGTGGTTCTATGTGTGGGTCTGTGTGGTTCTATGTGGTTTTATGTGTGGTTCTGCGTGGTTTTATGTGTGGTTCTATGTGTGGTTCTATGTGGTTTTATGTGTGGTTCTATGTGGTTCTATGTGTGGTTCTATGTGTGGTTCTATGTGGTTTTATGTGTGGTTCTATGTGTGGTTCTGTGTGGTTCTATGTGGTTTTATGTGTGGTTCTGCGTGGTTCTATGTGGTTTTATGTGTGGTTCTATGTGGTTTTATGTGTGGTTCTATGTGGTTCTATGTGGTTCTATGTGTGGTTCTATGTGTGGTTCTGTGTGGTTTTATGTGTGGTTCTGTGTGGTTCTATGTGGTTTTATGTGTGGTTTTATGTGTGGTTCTGCGTGGTTTTATGTGTGGTTCTGTGTGGTTCTATGTGGTTTTATGTGTGGTTCTGCGTGGTTTTATGTGTGGTTCTGTGTGGTTCTGTGTGGTTTTATGTGTGGTTCTATGTGGTTTTATGTGTGGTTCTATGTGGTTTTATGTGTGGTTCTATGTGTGGTTCTATGTGGTTTTATGTGTGGTTCTATGTGTGGTTCTATGTGTGGTTCTATGTGGTTTTATGTGTGGTTCTATGTTGTTTTATGTGTGGTTCTGCGTGGTTTTATGTGTGGTTCTGCGTGGTTTTATGTGTGGTTCTGTGTGGTTCTATGTAGTTTTATGTGTGGTTCTGTGTAGTTTTATGTGTGGTTCTGTGTGGTTTTATGTGTGGTTCTATGTGTGGTTCTATGTGGTTCTATGTGTGGTTCTATGTGGTTCTATGTGTGGTTTTATGTGTGGTTCTGTGTGGTTTTATGTGTGGTTCTATATGTGGGTCTGTGTGGTTCTATGTGGTTTTATGTGTGGTTCTGCGTGGTTCTATGTGGTTCTATGTGTGGTTCTGTGTGGTTCTATGTGGTTTTATGTGTGGTTCTGCGTGGTTTTATGTGTGGTTCTGTGTGGTTTTATGTGGTTTTATGTGTGGTTCTATGTGGTTTTATGTGTGGTTCTATATGTGGGTCTGTGTGGTTCTATGTGGTTTTATGTGTGGTTCTGCGTGGTTCTATGTGGTTCTATGTGTGGTTCTGTGTGGTTCTATGTGGTTTTATGTGTGGTTCTGCGTGGTTTTATGTGTGGTTCTGTGTGGTTCTGTGTGGTTCTATGTGTGGTTCTATGTGGTTTTATGTGTGGTTCTATGTGGTTCTATGTGTGGTTCTATGTGTGGTTCTGCGTGGTTCTATGTGGTTTTATGTGTGGTTCTGCGTGGTTCTATGTGGTTTTATGTGTGGTTCTGTGTGGTTCTATGTGGTTTTATGTGTGGTTCTGCATGGTTTTATGTGTGGTTCTGTGTGGTTCTATGTGGTTTTATGTGTGGTTCTATGTGGTTCTATGTGTGGTTCTATGTGTGGTTCTATGTGTGGTTCTATGTGGTTTTATGTGTGGTTCTATGTGTGGTTCTATGTGGTTTTATGTGTGGTTCTATGTTGTTTTATGTGTGGTTCTGCGTGGTTTTATGTGTGGTTCTGCGTGGTTTTATGTGTGGTTCTGTGTGGTTCTATGTAGTTTTATGTGTGGTTCTGTGTAGTTTTATGTGTGGTTCTGTGTGGTTTTATGTGTGGTTCTATGTGGTTCTATGTGTGGTTCTATGTGGTTCTATGTGTGGTTCTATGTGGTTCTATGTGTGGTTTTATGTGTGGTTCTATGTGGTTTAATGTGTGGTTCTATGTGGTTCTATGTGTGGTTCTATGTGGTTCTATGTGTGGTTTTATGTGTGGTTCTATGTGGTTTAATGTGTGGTTCTATGTGTGGTTCTATGTGGTTTTATGTGTGGTTCTGTGTGGTTCTATGTGTGGTTCTATGTGTGGTTCTATGTAGTTTTATGTGTGGTTCTATGTGGTTCTATGTGGTTTTATGTGTGGTTCTATGTGGTTTTATGTGTGGTTCTATGTGGTTTTATGTGTGGTTCTATGTGTGGTTCTATGTGTGGTTCTATGTGGTTTTATGTGTGGTTCTATGTGGTTCTATGTGTGGTTCTATGTGTGGTTCTATGTGTGGTTCTATGTGGCTTTATGTGTGGTTCTATGTGGTTCTATGTGTGGTTCTATGTGTGGTTCTATGTGGTTTTATGTGTGGTTCTATGTGGTTTTATGTGTGGTTCTGCGTGGTTTTATGTGTGGTTCTGTGTGGTTCTATGTAGTTTTATGTGTGGTTCTGTGTAGTTTTATGTGTGGTTCTGTGTGGTTTTATGTGTGGTTCTGTGTGGTTTTATGTGGTTCTATGTGTGGTTCTATGTGGTTCTATGTGTGGTTCTATGTGGTTCTATGTGGTTTTATGTGTGGTTTTATATGTGGTTTTATGTGTGGTTCTGTGTGGTTCTATGTGGTTTTATGTGTGGTTCTGTGTGGTTTTATGTGTGGTTCTATGTGTGGGTCTGTGTGGTTCTATGTGGTTTTATGTGTGGTTCTGCGTGGTTTTATGTGTGGTTCTGTGTGGTTCTATGTGATTTTATGTGTGGTTCTATGTGTGGTTCTATGTGTGGTTCTATGTGTGGTTCTATGTGGTTTTATGTGTGGTTCTATGTGGTTTTATGTGTGGTTCTGTGTGGTTTTATGTGTGGTTCTGCGTGGTTCTATGTGTGGGTCTGTGTGGTTCTATGTGGTTTTATGTGTGGTTCTGCGTGGTTCTATGTGGTTTTATGTGTGCTTCTATGTGTGGGTCTGTGTGGTTCTATGTGGTTTTATGTGTGGTTCTGCGTGGTTTTATGTGTGGTTCTGTGTGGTTCTGTGTGGTTTTATGTGTGGTTCTGTGTGGTTTTATGTGTGGTTCTATGTGGTTCTGTGTGGTTCTATGTAGTTTTATGTGTGGTTCTATGTGGTTTCATGTGTGGTTCTGTGTGGTTCTATGTGTGGTTCTATGTGGTTTTATGTGTGGTTCTATGTGTGGTTCTATGTGTGGTTCTATGTGTGGTTCTATGTGGTTTTATGTGTGGTTCTATGTGGTTTTATGTGTGGTTCTATGTGGTTTTATGTGTGGTTCTATGTGTGGTTCTATGTGTGGTTCTATGTGGCTTTATGTGTGGTTCTATGTGGTTCTATGTGTGGTTCTATGTGTGGTTCTATGTGTGGTTCTATGTGTGGTTCTATGTGGTTTTATGTGTGGTTCTGCGTGGTTTTATGTGTGGTTCTGTGTGGTTCTGTGTAGTTTTATGTGTGGTTCTGTGTAGTTTTATGTGTGGTTCTGTGTGGTTTTATGTGTGGTTCTGTGTGGTTTTATGTGTGGTTCTATGTGGTTCTATGTGTGGTTCTATGTGGTTCTATGTGTGGTTCTATGTGGTTCTATGTGGTTTTATGTGTGGTTCTGTGTGGTTCTATGTGGTTTTATGTGTGGTTCTGTGTGGTTTTATGTGTGGTTCTATGTGTGGGTCTGTGTGGTTCTATGTGGTTTTATGTGTGGTTCTGCGTGGTTTTATGTGTGGTTCTATGTGTGGTTCTATGTGGTTTTATGTGTGGTTCTATGTGGTTCTATGTGTGGTTCTATGTGTGGTTCTATGTGGTTTTATGTGTGGTTCTATGTGTGGTTCTGTGTGGTTCTATGTGGTTTTATGTGTGGTTCTGCGTGGTTCTATGTGGTTTTATGTGTGGTTCTATGTGGTTTTATGTGTGGTTCTATGTGGTTCTATGTGGTTCTATGTGTGGTTCTATGTGTGGTTCTGTGTGGTTTTATGTGTGGTTCTGTGTGGTTCTATGTGGTTTTATGTGTGGTTTTATGTGTGGTTCTGCGTGGTTTTATGTGTGGTTCTGTGTGGTTCTATGTGGTTTTATGTGTGGTTCTGCGTGGTTTTATGTGTGGTTCTGTGTGGTTCTGTGTGGTTTTATGTGTGGTTCTATGTGGTTTTATGTGTGGTTCTATGTGGTTTTATGTGTGGTTCTATGTGTGGTTCTATGTGGTTTTATGTGTGGTTCTATGTGTGGTTCTATGTGTGGTTCTATGTGGTTTTATGTGTGGTTCTATGTTGTTTTATGTGTGGTTCTGCGTGGTTTTATGTGTGGTTCTGCGTGGTTTTATGTGTGGTTCTGTGTGGTTCTATGTAGTTTTATGTGTGGTTCTGTGTAGTTTTATGTGTGGTTCTGTGTGGTTTTATGTGTGGTTCTATGTGTGGTTCTATGTGGTTCTATGTGTGGTTCTATGTGGTTCTATGTGTGGTTTTATGTGTGGTTCTGTGTGGTTTTATGTGTGGTTCTATATGTGGGTCTGTGTGGTTCTATGTGGTTTTATGTGTGGTTCTGCGTGGTTCTATGTGGTTCTATGTGTGGTTCTGTGTGGTTCTATGTGGTTTTATGTGTGGTTCTGCGTGGTTTTATGTGTGGTTCTGTGTGGTTTTATGTGGTTTTATGTGTGGTTCTATGTGGTTTTATGTGTGGTTCTATATGTGGGTCTGTGTGGTTCTATGTGGTTTTATGTGTGGTTCTGCGTGGTTCTATGTGGTTCTATGTGTGGTTCTGTGTGGTTCTATGTGGTTTTATGTGTGGTTCTGCGTGGTTTTATGTGTGGTTCTGTGTGGTTCTGTGTGGTTCTATGTGTGGTTCTATGTGGTTTTATGTGTGGTTCTATGTGGTTCTATGTGTGGTTCTATGTGTGGTTCTGCGTGGTTCTATGTGGTTTTATGTGTGGTTCTGCGTGGTTCTATGTGGTTTTATGTGTGGTTCTGTGTGGTTCTATGTGGTTTTATGTGTGGTTCTGCATGGTTTTATGTGTGGTTCTGTGTGGTTCTATGTGGTTTTATGTGTGGTTCTATGTGGTTCTATGTGTGGTTCTATGTGTGGTTCTATGTGTGGTTCTATGTGGTTTTATGTGTGGTTCTATGTGTGGTTCTATGTGGTTTTATGTGTGGTTCTATGTTGTTTTATGTGTGGTTCTGCGTGGTTTTATGTGTGGTTCTGCGTGGTTTTATGTGTGGTTCTGTGTGGTTCTATGTAGTTTTATGTGTGGTTCTGTGTAGTTTTATGTGTGGTTCTGTGTGGTTTTATGTGTGGTTCTATGTGGTTCTATGTGTGGTTCTATGTGGTTCTATGTGTGGTTCTATGTGGTTCTATGTGTGGTTTTATGTGTGGTTCTATGTGGTTTAATGTGTGGTTCTATGTGGTTCTATGTGTGGTTCTATGTGGTTCTATGTGTGGTTTTATGTGTGGTTCTATGTGGTTTAATGTGTGGTTCTATGTGTGGTTCTATGTGGTTTTATGTGTGGTTCTGTGTGGTTCTATGTGTGGTTCTATGTGTGGTTCTATGTAGTTTTATGTGTGGTTCTATGTGGTTCTATGTGGTTTTATGTGTGGTTCTATGTGGTTTTATGTGTGGTTCTATGTGGTTTTATGTGTGGTTCTATGTGGTTTTATGTGTGGTTCTATGTGGTTTTATGTGTGGTTCTATGTGGTTCTATGTGGTTTTATGTGTGGTTCTATGTGGTTTTATGTGTGGTTCTATGTGGTTTTATGTGTGGTTCTATGTGGTTTTATGTGTGGTTCTGTTTGGTTCTATGTGGTTTTATGTGTGGTTCTACGTGTGGTTCTATGTGGTTCTGTGTGGTTCTGCAGTGAATTACATGGGTCCACAGGGCAGCAGAGAGAGGCAGATGCTGGACGGCCTGCTGATACAGAAGTCTGACCTGGAAGACACAGACAGGATAAAAGAGGAGGAACAGACGACCGTCACAGCGACGCCTGGTGGCCGTCAGTCGTCACAGCAGCTTTAACTAAAGTCTTCCTTCCTTCATCTCTGGATGGTTCTAATCAGGCAGCTGAGTGTCTCCAACCTCCACTCACCTCCGACCGCTGCTTCAGCTCCGTCTCCACAGCGATCGCTCTGCACAGAAAACACAGACGGTCAACACGGAGGTCACAGAAAACACAGGCGTCTCAACACCACAACACGTTCTCCACAGATCCAAACCCAGCAGGCCTCTGAGGGCCGAACTTCTGTCAATAATTCTAACAATGAGAAACACAGGAACCCACAAAGGCAGAAGAAGGAGGTCCTGATGTCAGTAGATGTAGATCAGCTGTACCTTGACATCTGCCCAACCAGGTGGATCGAGGTCGAGGACACTGTGTAGAGTGAGGACTGCATCAGGACCAGGTCCCAACCGGGTTCCATACAGGCTCTACAAAACACACCAGACGTCCTACCATTCCTCTTGAAGCTGATGAGAGTTGTGTCGGAAAAGAAGGAGATGCCAACAGTTGGAGAGAACCGTATTCCCACGGAGAAGGATCCATCGGAGAGTGTCCAGTTCCACCAGATCAGCCTTCTTAACGTCGAAGGAAGAATCTTCTTGAGTGTGGTCGCTCACAGACTGGCAGGACCCCTGCAAAGAAACCAGCTGATTGACACATCCATCCAGAAAACGGACATCTCAGGCTTCTCTGGTTGTGTTGAACACGCCAGCATCATCGGCACCAGATCCAGGTTTCCAAGAAGGAGGGACCAGACCTTCATGTGGTCTTCCTGGATCTTGCAAACACCTTGGATTCAGTTCCTCACAACCCCTTGTGATCAGCCTTCAACTTCTTCAGGGTCCCAGCAGCTCTTACAAACATTGTCAGGCTGACCTCCAGGACATTTAGCTCTGCTTTACAACAGCTCAGAACACCACAGCACGGCAGCACCTGGACGTAGGAATCCCGGCCAGCTGCACCATCTCCTGCTTGTTTTCACCATGGTCATGGAGGTGATCATTCAGGTATCTCGTTAGGTGGTTGGAGGACAGTAAATCAGACCTGGACTGAGGCTGCCTCCAGTCAGAGCCTACATGGACAACCTCACAACACTCACAACAACCAAAACCTGCACTGTCCGAGTGCTGAGGAAGCTGCAGCAAAACATGGAGCTGGATCATAATGCTCAAGCCCAGAGACATTTCCATCATCAAGCAGAAACTATCAGACCATCACTTTCACAGTGGTGATGAGACTATTCCAGCTGTCTCTGAGAAGCCTGTGGAAAGCCGAGGCTGATGGTACGATGCCTCTCTCAAAGACAAAGAGCAAGTAGACCAGCTAAGGAAGGAGGTAACCAGAGCACAGTGAACACTGATAGAACCAGCTACCTGGCAGGCTGAAGCTCTGGTGTTTGCAGGTTGTTCTACTTCCACGCCTCATACGGCCACTAACCCTGAATGAAGCACCAGTGTCTAAGGTGGGAAAGCTGGACAGACTGGTTAGCTTCAAGAAAGGTTGATGCTACAGGTACGGACCCGTACCCGTAGCATCTGTACTAGAGGTACGGACCGTTAAGGTCAGTGAAGAGCTGGCGCCGGTTAACTACTATTTGCTGCACATTACAGGCAGTTTATATGAATGACTTTGACGGCGAACATTGTATAATTTAACCAAAAATACACCGTCTCCTCTCACACTTTAGACATTGCAGTTTTTATGCTTTTAGACGCCGTGTCTAAATTGTTTGAAGTCCAGTTCCTATTAATTAGTTTACCGCGTTCAGTGGTGGAAGCGGCTGACGAACTCCATTACAAATGTTCCCATTTAATTTCGGACGCTAATTTACAAGATAAAGTTAAGGATGTCGAATATGAAACAAACACTCGTGAATGGTGAGGAGCAGCTCTTTAATTCGGCATGAATTAAAAAAAACCCACAAACTCGATTTACTGTGATATTGTGAGATTTGTTTGTGGTGATGTAACTTAGCCATTCAACAGAGTCCGCTAACATTAAAGTGACTGACGTGCAGTGTCTGTGTTGACAGACGTAGAAAATACGTCAGGGTTTTGTTTAGGTTGTTAATATGTAATAGTCTGTCGCTACTTTTGAAGGTAAAAAAATACTTGTAGTTTGCTGGCTGTTAGTTCTGCCATTTGTTTTGTTTGCTGTTTGTGCTTTATTAGAACAGGGTCACGTGAATAAAAAGCTTTGCTATTTTTAATAGTAGTGCCGATTTCAACCCCCAAATCGCTGTCCGTGAAAAAGTCAGATAATGATATTTATAAGACATTATGCATGATAGAAAAGAGAACAGCAGATGACTGACATGACAGGCTCGGCACGCAGATTCACCTCGAATCACGGAAGCGCCTTCATCAGTCGGATTACCAAACCGGCTCATTAATATTTATGTACGTCGGATTACCAGCCAATCACAAAGCGCGTTCATCAGCCGGCTCATTAATATTCATGTACGTCTCATTAATATTTATGGTAAGGCAAAGTGCCGTATCCGTAGGCCACAGGCTGCGGGTACGGGTCCGTATCTGTAGACACTACCTTCAAGAAAACGGCTCAGACTTCCCAGGGGCCTCAGCAGTACTGGGCTCTATGGCAAAGGAGTTCTACATCTGCTGATCTCCAGCTTATCTGAGGAGTACAAGAGCTCCAGAGTAAGAATGGAGATGATGCTGCAGAATTCCAGAGATCCAATCAGAGCTCAACCTGCCCCAAAGTTGGCAACTGGGGGGAGGTGGATCCATCAGGGGCAACAGAGCAGGCAAAGGAGCACTCAGACATGGGGGCATGTAGGCCAGCAGGGAGGAGGTAGTCTTGGTCTTCAGACCAGCATCCCAGCCTGGAACAGAACCACTCCATCCTAAAGACACAAGCTGGTGGATCAGGAAGTACGACGGCAAGAGGAAGCAGACAGGTGACCAAAAGCCATCACACAGGTGAAGTAAGGGCAGTGGATTACCTGGGAAGGAGCGGAGAAGAGGAGATCTCTGGTCCAGAGCTGTGGGACACAGAGACATTTAGAGCTTCACCATCAAGGAGGTCTATGACGTCCTACCATCACCCAAGAACCTCAACCAATGAGATGGAGAAGACCCTACATCTCACTGACTGCAGCTACACTCAAACATCTTAGTGGGCTGCAGGACCAGCCTCACCCAAAGCTGTTACACCTGGAGGAAGAACCAGGTGATGAAGTGTCTGGAAATAGTTAGGGAGATGCAGCAGAGGAGTGTTAACGTCCTTCTACCCACGTCGACCCGATGGCAAAAACAACATTTGTCTGGTGGAGTGAGGGTCCTCGCGCGCCTCTTGGCTGTGATTGGAGGATGCTGGTAAACCTGGACCAAATGCTCTGTTTCCCACCTGAGATCGCATCCACAAACCTGCTACCAGATCTGGTGCTATGGTCAGCTTCATTTGGACATGTCTACATCATGGAGCTCACAGTGTCCTGGGAGAGCTCAGTAGAAGGAGACCTAACAGCGCAAGAAGCTGAGGCATAAGGAGCTTGCTGTCGATGCAGAACAGCGAGACTGGAAGGTGAAGGTCCAACCAGTAGAAGTAGGCTGAGGAGGATACGTAGCCACCTCGACATCTAGGCTTCTCCAGGAGATGGGAGTACGTAGAAATAAACACCGGCAGGAGGTCAAGGACCTCTCCAGAGCTGCTGAAAAGGGAAGTCAGTGACTGCGGATGCAGAGAAAGGATCCACCTGGACCTTCAGGTGAGTAGACAGCATCTAGTTGTTTATCTGGGATTCACTGCTGAATCCTCTGGAGGTGTCATGGGTCTATCAGTAAAACACTGAGGAAGGAGGAGGTCCACTTTATGACCCAGAGGATGTCTTCATCCAATGGACCATTCACAGAGTCTGAGGGTCTCATGTAATCAAGAAGGAAGATCCACATCTAGTCCTACACTGCAGACAGTTCCTGGTTGTTCCACCAGGGGGAGCCTCTTCCTGTTAAATCCTGTAGAGATCAGAGGAGGGTAAAGCAGAGAGCATTGTGGGAGTTTAGCAGCAACAGGCACCATGATAAAGATCACTGAGGAGGTTCATGACCATCAGCCAGAGGTGGCAGTCAGAATAACTGGACATATCTCTGAAGGAGACAGCTCCCAGGTAAACAGCAGATGTTGTGGGTTAGTTGTGGCTGAGATGCAAGGTGCTGCCATCAGAACCAACTCCAGGTTCAAGGTCCTCACCATGCTGATGCTGTTGATCAGTGGAGAACCTGCTGATCTCCAGGTACTACAGCTGATCCACATCTTCTAACGAGCAGGACCTTCTTCTTCTGCCTCATTAGCTAATATCCTTTAATCAGTGAACTGACTGATCATCTCTGTCTACCAGCAGCCTTCATCTGTAAACTGTGCTTAAAGGTAACTGAAGAGCCGTGTTGTTTGTAACACGCATGTTCTGCTACAGAGACTGGCTGTGGATCATTCTGGGTTTAAAACCTGAACTGTTGGAACAATCTGCAGATGTTTGGGTTTTAGAACCTACATCTTCCACACCGACAGACAGCGGGGGGCGCTGCTGCTCAGCATACGGGCCTGAAACCTCAGCTGCTCCATGTTCCCGTCCTGGAACTCCTGGTGCAGCAACCTGGACGTGAACAACAACAAGAACAACAATGTAAACAACAAGAACAGCAATATAAACAACAAGAACAATATAAACAACAAAAGCAACAATGTAAACAACAAGAACAACAATGTAAACAACAAGAATAACAATGTAAACAACAAGAACAGTAATAGAAACAAGAACAACAACATAAACAACAAGAAAAACAATATAAACAACAACAAGGACAACAATAAAACAATATAAACAACAACAGCAATAGAAACAAGAACAACAACATAAACAACAAGAAAAACAATATAAACAACAACAAGGACAACAATAAAAACAAGAACAACAATATAAACAACAAGGACAACAATAAAAACAAGAACAACAATGTAAACAACAAGAACAACAACATAAACAAGAAAAACAATATAAACAACAACAATAAAAACAAGAACAATATAAACAACAAGAACAACATAAACAACAAGAACAACAATGTAAACAACAAGAACAATATAAACAACAAGAAAAACAATATAAACAACAACAACAATAAAAACAAGAACAATATAAACAACAAGAAAAACAATATAAACAACAACAACAATAAAAACAAGAACAATATAAACAACAAGAACAACATAAACAACAAGAACAACAATGTAAACAACAAGAACAACAATATAAACAACAAGAACAACAATGTAAACAACAAGAACAACAATGTAAACAAGAACAATGTAAACAACAAAAACAACAATATAAACAACAAGAACAACAATGTAAACAACAAGAACAACATAAACAACAAGAAAAATATAAACAACAAGAACAACAATATAAACAAGAACAATATAAAACAAGAACAACATAAACAACAAGAAAAACAATATAAACAACAACAACAACAACAATATAAACAACAAGAACAACAACATCAAGGCACCAGTCCCCCCAGCGGCAGTGATAGCTACCTCAGTCCCAGCTCCGTGTTGTTGGGCATGGAGTATCGCAGCCTCTCCAGCACCAGTGCATGCTGGGACGGTGGCAGGCAGCTCAGGTACAGAGTCACCACCTGGACATGGAAGAACCACAATCAGCTCTGATTGGTCAGGAGCTTCCTGAAGGCAAACAGCAGGGGCTGTTCCACGGTAACCTCACTAACAGGTTTTCCGAGAGGAACCGGGGCTTGGTCACGGGCTCTGAAGCTGAACAGAACATGCTGGTGTGTTCTCACCTTGTTGTGGAAACGGTAGCAGCTCCAGAACTCTGCCGGGTTGAAGGGAACCTGCAGGCGGGTCGGTACGGTGCTGAGGCAGCGCTGCACCAGGTCGGAGAACCGGCGGGACCGAGACGGGTCACGGGCCTGAGGGCTGCAGCTGAACAGCAGGTAGCTGCAGAGAGACGCAGGAAGTGAGAGGCAGGACACGCAGCAGGACACGCAGCAGGACACGCAGCAGGACACGCAGCTGGACACGCAGCAGGACACGCAGCTGGACACGCAGCAGGACACGCAGCAGGACACGCAGCTGGACACGCAGCTGGACACGCAGCAGGACACGCAGCTGGACACGCAGCAGGACACGCAGCTGGACACGCAGCAGGACACGCAGCAGGACACGCAGCAGGACACGCAGCTGGACACGCAGCTGGACACGCAGCAGGACACGCAGCTGGACACGCAGCAGGACACGCAGCAGGACACGCAGCAGGACACGCAGCTGGACACGCAGCAGGACACGCAGCTGGACACGCAGCAGGACACGCAGCAGGACACGCAGCAGGACACGCAGCAGGACACGCAGCAGGACACGCAGCTGGACACGCAGCAGGACACGCAGCTGGACACGCAGCAGGACACGCAGCTGGACACGCAGCTGGACACGCAGCAGGACACGCAGCAGGACACGCAGCAGGACACGCAGCAGGACACGCAGCTGGACACGCAGCAGGACACGCAGCAGGACACGCAGCAGGACACGCAGCAGGACACGCAGCTGGACACGCAGCAGGACACGCAGCAGGACACGCAGCAGGACACGCAGCTGGACACGCAGCTGGACACGCAGCAGGACACGCAGCAGGACACGCAGCTGGACACGCAGCTGGACACGCAGCAGGACACGCAGCTGGACACGCAGCTGGACACGCAGCAGGACACGCAGCTGGACACGCAGCTGGACACGCAGCTGGACACGCAGCAGGACACGCAGCAGGACACGCAGCTGGACACGCAGCAGGACACGCAGCAGGACACGCAGCAGGACACGCAGCTGGACACGCAGCAGGACACGCAGCAGGACACGCAGCTGGACACGCAGCTGGACACGCAGCTGGACACGCAGCAGGACACGCAGCTGGACACGCAGCAGGACACGCAGCAGGACACGCAGCAGGACACGCAGCAGGACACGCAGCAGGACACGCAGCAGGACACGCAGCTGGACACGCAGCTGGACACGCAGCAGGACACGCAGCAGGACACGCAGCTGGACACGCAGCTGGACACGCAGCAGGACACGCAGCAGGACACGCAGCAGGACACGCAGCTGGACACGCAGCAGGACACGCAGCTGGACACGCAGCAGGACACGCAGCTGGACACGCAGCAGGACACGCAGCTGGACACGCAGCAGGACACGCAGCAGGACACGCAGCAGGACACGCAGCAGGACACGCAGCAGGACACGCAGCGCAACAACAGAAGAACTCACTCCATCCACAGCGTGTGAAGCTCGTCCAGCTGCAGCGTGGAACCCAGAGCTCTCTCGAAGGCCTCCACCGTCTGATCCGTAGAACCGTGCAGCCACTGCCAGCGACTGCAACACATCAGAACCAGCATCACAAGCTGCTGCATTCTGATTGGCCGACCCACAGGAAGCTACAGTAGTTCAACAGCATGTGATAAAAGCAGCGAGAACTGTTCCTAGATCAGCCTTCTGAGAGACGAGCTGGAAGAAGTTAGACCACTGAGCTGATCTACTGCTCATTTAGACACAGGTAAACAGGTAAACCCACCAGTGGATCAGGTGCAGGAAGGACTTCTGCTGACTCAGCTGCTCCTGAAGATACTTCCTGATGATGGAACCTCTGATCAGCTGATTGGAGGGAAAACCCAGGACCAGACTGAGGAGACACAAAGAGTGCTGCATCACTCCACCACCACTCCTCCACCACCACCACCACTCCTCCTCCACCACCACCACTCCTCCACCACCACCACTCCACCACCTGTGTGGAGCTCCACCTACCGCAGGACATCTGCAGGTGTGGTCTGGCTGTCCTGGTCGTCACAGAGCGACAGGATGAATCCTCTGAACAACGGGACGACGGCACTGGACTGGTCCTGGTGAGAGTCATGTATTAGTATACTAAGTATACAGTATATATACATATATGTATATATATATATGTATATATATGTATGAGGGTTAAGGTTGGACTCGGTCAGGCAGCAGCTCATTAAACGAGTCAGACAGGTGAGCTCACCTGAGCCATGAGGAACCTGCAGCAGCGGTAGAACACCTCTGCGTTGTGAGGACACTCTGCCAGAGCGTGAAGCCACGCCCCCACCGCCTGCTCCCCGTTTCCTCTGTGCAGGTGGAGGTCGGCCAGGGCGTCTCTCAGAGAGCACGAGTCTGGATGGAGCTCCAGCAGAGACTCACACAGAGACACACCTTCATCGTACCTGCAGGGACGCACAACAACATAAACATAAACAACAACATAAATAAATAACATAAACAACAACATAAACAACATCAAAAACAAAAACAAACATAAACAACACAAACAACATAACGTAAATAACATAAAAACAACAACATAAACAACATCATAAACAAACAACAACAAACAACATAAACAACATCATAAATACAAACAACATCAGCTGCTTCAGGACAATCAGCTGATCAATAGCTGATCAATAAATGATCTATGGCTGATGAAGCTGCTGTAGATGAGCTGCAGTACCTGTCTGCTCCACTTACTGAGGAACAGGTGTGTGTCTACCTGCTGACTGTCGTCTATCACCTGTTTGCTCTGAGATGAGAACAGGCGAGTCCACCTTCTGATGGTGGTTCCATGTGCTGCTCTACAGACGATGTTTCTGTTAGCAGGAACATCAGGACCGGTTCCTTCCAGTTGTAGTCGGTTATTCAGGTATTTTAGACAGTCTACCTGTCTGCTCTGGTCTCACCTGTGCAGCAGCTTGTAGAGCAGGATGAGGTTGGAGTGCAGAGGAAGGCAGGCCAGCAGGTCGGACTCGTGGCTGCACTGACAGATGGCGTCTGAAACACAGAGACAGATGTTCTGTTGCTTTGGTTCCAGATGTGGACAGCTCCTAGCCATCCGGTCCTGTTCCCTATGTTCCTTATGTTCTCCTATGTTCCCCTATATTCCCTACATTCTCTATGTTCTCCTATGTTTTCCTATCTTCTCCTATATTCCCTATGTTCCCCTATATTCCCCTATGTCCCCCATGTTCCCCTATATTCCCTATATTCTCCTATATTCCCTACGTTCTTTATGTTCCCCTATATTCCCCTATGTTCCCTATATTCCCTACATTCTCTATGTTCCCCTATATTCCCCTATGTTCCCTATATTCCCTACATTCTCTATGTTCCCCTATATTCCCCTATGTTCCCTATATTCCTTACATTCTCTATGTTCTCCTATGTTTTCCTATCTTCTCCTATATTCCCTATGTTCTCCTATATTCCCCTATGTCCCCCATGTTCCCCTATATTCCCTATATTCTCCTATATTCCCTACGTTCTTTATGTTCCCCTATATTCCCCTATGTCCCCCATGTTCCCTACATTCTCTATGTTCCCCTATATTCCCCTATATTCTCCTATATTCTCTATATTCCCCTATATTCTCCTATATTCCCCTATATTCTCCTATATTCCCCTATATTCTCCTATATTCCCCTATATTCTCCTATATTCCCCTATATTCTCCTATGGTTCCTACCTTGGAACAGGGCCACCAGGATGTCGGGCGGCGTGCTGACGTCCCTCTCCGTCCTCCACGGCAGCATGAAGGCCTCTCTGCTGACCAGCCGGGACGGGCCGGACTCGGCCGGGTCGAACAGAACGGCCGGCAGCCGGTCAAACTCCGTCAGGTGGATGAAGGAGAGCCAGAGCAGAACCCGGTCGGCCGGCAGCAGCAGGTCGGCCACGCTGCGGTCCTGAGCCGACTTCAGGGCATTCTGAAAGCAGAAGTGTATGTCATCAGGGTTCCTCCTGAAGGAACTAACATGGTTCTGCAGGTTCCACAGAGAGCAGAAGTCCTGAAATGTTTGAGCTTCTAGAACCTGTTGTCCTCATTTACATACACCAAAAAATATTGTTTCCTTGCCTGGAAAAAAAAATCCACAACTTCAGCAAAAAAAAAAAAAAAAATTCTGAACATTTACAAAACCTTCAGGAAGAAAATTCCAATAATTCCTTCAATCCCTTAAAAGTTCTATTTTTAAAAATCCCCCAAATTTGGCAAGAAAAGTCTTGTAAAAATCTTCAAAAAAATCCTGAGAATATCTAAAGTGATTCCATATATATCAGTCAAACTTCCAATATTTTCTTAAGAACATTCACATAAAAAACAAAATCCAGAGGATTTTCCTGGATTTTGGTTGATTTTTATGCAAATGTTCTGAAGAAAAATGTGTAACATTTCTTTCTTTCCAACAAAATGTTCAAAAATTCTGCAAAAATGTCAAAAATGTGGACATCAGACGTTTCACTGCGAAAATATGCATTTTTTACCACATTGAACATGTGGGGGAAAAAAACAACATGAGGGTTAAAGCAGAACGAAGCCGAGGGTCCTGATTTAGAATCTAAAGAACACTGATTTAAAGATCTAAACTTTACTCACATTAATAAATATGTAGTTACTGGAACATTAATGATTATCAAGATGAAACTAACAGTATTTAATATGTTAGCATCATGTGTATTACTGCAGTTTCTATGGTTCTGACTGATGTTCTGTGTTTACAGTCTGTGCTGCAGGTCTGAGGAAGGAAATAACCTGAAACTAGTGCAGGTAACTCACCTGGAGCAGGGCCACAGCGCTCTCCATGCGGCCGCTGAACACACTGAGCTGGACTCGGTACAGCAGAACCTCCATCAGCTGGAAGGACAGCTTCTCCGACACACCTGAGGATGCCTCCACCTGCAGGAAGTGCAGCAGACGCTCGCAGACGTAGTCCTTCCCCTCGAAAGAGCTCTCCAGGGTTAGGTACTGAAGGAGAGAGAGCAGGTAGCCTTCATGGAAACAAGCACTGCAGATTTAACATGTCAGGTAAAAGCTGCGTGTTCATGAAGCATGTTGCGTGTTCATGAAGCATGTTGCATGATCATAAAGCGTGATGAGTGTTCATGAAGCTTGTTGTGTGTTCATAAAGCATGTTGCATGTTCAGAACGTGTGTTGCGTGTTCATAAAGCGTGATTAGTGTTCATAAAGCGTGTTGCGTGTTCATAAAGCGTGTTGTGTGTTCATAAAGCATGTTGTGTGTTCATAAAGCATGTTGCATGTTCAGAACGTGTGTTGCGTGTTCATAAAGCGTGATTAGTGTTCATAAAGCGTGTTGCGTGTTCAGAAAGCGTGTTGCGTGTTCAGAAAGCGTGTTGCGTGTTCAGAAAGCGTGTTGCGTGTTCAGAAAGCGTGTTGCGTGTTCAGAAAGCGTGTTGCGTGTTCATAAAGCGTGTTGCGTGGTCATAAAGGATGTTGTGTGTTCATAAAGCATGTTGCATGTTCAGAACGTGTGTTGCGTGTTCATAAAGCGTGATTAGTGTTCATAAAGCGTGTTGCATGTTCAGAAAGCGTGTTGCGTGTTCAGAAAGCGTGTTGCGTGTTCATAAAGCGTGTTGCGTGTTCATAAAGCGTGTTGCGTGTTCATAAAGCGTGTTGCGTGTTCATAAAGCGTGTTGCGTGTTCATAAAGCGTGTTGCATGATCAGAAAACGTGTTGCATGTTCAGAAAGCATGTTGCATGTTCAGAAAGCGTGTTGCGTGTTCATAAAGTGTGATGAGAGTTCATGAAGCGTGTTGCGTGGTCATAAAACGTGTTGTGTTCATAAAGCATGTTGCATGTTCAGAACGCGTGTTCATAAAGTGTGATGAGTGTTCATGAAGCATGTTGCATGATCATAAAGCGTGATGAGTGTTCATGAAGCTTGCTGCATGTTCATAAAGCGTATTGATAAAGTGTGTTGCATGTTCATAAAGCATGTTGCATGTTCATAAAGCGTGTTGATAAAGTGTGTTGCATGTTCATAAAGTGTGTTGATAAAGTGTGTTGCATGTTCATAAAGTGTGTTGATAAAGTGTGTTGCGTATTCATAAAGCACGTTGCGTGTTCATAAAGCATGTTGCATGATCATAAAGCGTATTGATAAAGTGTGTTGCATGTTCATAAAGCATGTTGCATGTTCATAAAGCGTATTGATAAAGTGTGTTGCATGTTCATAAAGCATGTTGCATGTTCATAAAGCGTATTGATAAAGTGTGTTGCATGTTCATAAAGCATGTTGCATGTTCATAAAGTGTGTTGATAAAGTGTGTTGCATGTTCATAAAGTGTGTTGATAAAGTGTGTTGCATGTTCATAAAGTGTGTTGATAAAGTGTGTTGCATGTTCATAAAGCATGTTGCATGTTCATAAAGCGTGTTGATAAAGTGTGTTGCATGTTCATAAAGCATGTTGCATGTTCATAAAGCGTGTTGATAAAGTGTGTTGCATGTTCATAAAGTGTGTTGATAAAGTGTGTTGCATGTTCATAAAGCATGTTGCATGTTCATAAAGCGTGTTGATAAAGTGTGTTGCATGTTCATAAAGCATGTTGCATGTTCATAAAGCGTGTTGATAAAGTGTGTTGCATGTTCATAAAGCATGTTGCATGTTCATAAAGCGTGTTGATAAAGTGTGTTGCATGTTCATAAAGTGTGTTGCATGTTCATAAAGCATGTTGCATGTTCATAAAGCGTGTTGATAAAGTGTGTTGCATGTTCATAAAGCATGTTGCATGTTCATAAAGCGTGTTGATAAAGTGTGTTGCATGTTCATAAAGCATGTTGCATGTTCATAAAGCGTGTTGATAAAGTGTGTTGCATGTTCATAAAGTGTGTTGCATGTTCATAAAGCATGTTGCATGTTCATAAAGCGTGTTGATAAAGTGTGTTGCATGTTCATAAAGTGTGTTGCATGTTCATAAAGCATGTTGCATGTTCATAAAGCGTGTTCATAAAGTGTGTTGCATGTTCATAAAGTGTGTTGCATGTTCATAAAGCGTGTTGATAAAGTGTGTTGCATGTTCATAAAGCGTGTTGATAAAGTGTGTTGCATGTTCATAAAGCATGTTGCATGTTCATAAAGCGTGTTGATAAAGCGTGTTGCATGTTCATAAAGCGTGTTGCATGTTCATAAAGCGTGTTGCATGTTCATAAAGTGTGTTGCATGTTCATAAAGCATGTTGCATGTTCATAAAGCGTGTTCATAAAGTGTGTTGCATGTTCATAAAGTGTGTTGCATGTTCATAAAGCGTATTGATAAAGTGTGTTGCATGTTCATAAAGCGTGTTGATAAAGTGTGTTGCATGTTCATAAAGCATGTTGCATGTTCATAAAGCGTGTTCATAAAGTGTGTTGCATGTTCATAAAGTGTGTTGCATGTTCATAAAGCGTGTTGATAAAGTGTGTTGCATGTTCATAAAGCGTGTTGATAAAGTGTGTTGCATGTTCATAAAGCGTGTTGATAAAGTGTGTTGCATGTTCATAAAGCATGTTGCATGTTCATAAAGCGTGTTGATAAAGTGTGTTGCATGTTCATAAAGCGTGTTGATAAAGTGTGTTGCATGTTCATAAAGCATGTTGCATGTTCATAAAGCGTGTTGATAAAGTGTGTTGCATGTTCATAAAGTGTGTTGCATGTTCATAAAGCGTGTTGATAAAGTGTGTTGCATGTTCATAAAGTGTGTTGCATGTTCATAAAGCGTGTTGATAAAGTGTGTTGCATGTTCATAAAGCGTCTTGATAAAGTGTGTTGCATGTTCATAAAGCATGTTGCATGTTCATAAAGCGTGTTGATAAAGTGTGTTGCATGTTCATAAAGCGTGTTGATAAAGTGTGTTGCATGTTCATAAAGCATGTTTATAAAGTGTGTTGCATGTTCATAAAGCATGTTTATAAAGTGTGTTGCATGTTCATAAAGCATGTTTATAAAGTGTGTTGCATGTTCATAAAGCGTATTGATAAAGTGTGTTGCATGTTCATAAAGCATGTTTATAAAGTGTGTTGCATGTTCATAAAGTGTGTTGCATGTTCATAAAGCATGTTGCATGTTCATAAAGCGTGTTGATAAAGTGTGTTGCATGTTCATAAAGTGTGTTGCATGTTCATAAAGCATGTTGCATGTTCATAAAGCGTGTTCATAAAGTGTGTTGCATGTTCATAAAGTGTGTTGCATGTTCATAAAGCGTGTTGATAAAGTGTGTTGCATGTTCATAAAGCGTGTTGATAAAGTGTGTTGCATGTTCATAAAGCATGTTGCATGTTCATAAAGCGTGTTGATAAAGCGTGTTGCATGTTCATAAAGCGTGTTGCATGTTCATAAAGCATGTTTATAAAGTGTGTTGCATGTTCATAAAGCGTGTTGCATGTTCATAAAGCGTATTGATAAAGTGTGTTGCATGTTCATAAAGCGTGTTGATAAAGTGTGTTGCATGTTCATAAAGCATGTTGCATGTTCATAAAGCGTGTTCATAAAGTGTGTTGCATGTTCATAAAGTGTGTTGCATGTTCATAAAGCGTGTTGATAAAGTGTGTTGCATGTTCATAAAGCGTGTTGATAAAGTGTGTTGCATGTTCATAAAGCGTGTTGATAAAGTGTGTTGCATGTTCATAAAGCATGTTGCATGTTCATAAAGCGTGTTGATAAAGTGTGTTGCATGTTCATAAAGCGTGTTGATAAAGTGTGTTGCATGTTCATAAAGCATGTTGCATGTTCATAAAGCGTGTTGATAAAGTGTGTTGCATGTTCATAAAGCATGTTGCATGTTCATAAAGCGTGTTGATAAAGTGTGTTGCATGTTCATAAAGTGTGTTGCATGTTCATAAAGCGTGTTGATAAAGTGTGTTGCATGTTCATAAAGCGTCTTGATAAAGTGTGTTGCATGTTCATAAAGCATGTTGCATGTTCATAAAGCGTGTTGATAAAGTGTGTTGCATGTTCATAAAGCGTGTTGATAAAGTGTGTTGCATGTTCATAAAGCATGTTTATAAAGTGTGTTGCATGTTCATAAAGCATGTTTATAAAGTGTGTTGCATGTTCATAAAGCATGTTTATAAAGTGTGTTGCATGTTCATAAAGCGTATTGATAAAGTGTGTTGCATGTTCATAAAGCATGTTTATAAAGTGTGTTGCATGTTCATAAAGTGTGTTGATAAAGTGTGTTGCATGTTCATAAAGCGTGTTCATAAAGTGTGTTGCATGTTCATAAAGCGTATTGATAAAGTGTGTTGCATGTTCATAAAGCATGTTTATAAAGTGTGTTGCATGTTCATAAAGCGTGTTGATAAAGTGTGTTGCATGTTCATAAAGCGTGTTGATAAAGTGTGTTGCATGTTCATAAAGCATGTTTATAAAGTGTGTTGCATGTTCATAAAGCATGTTTATAAAGTGTGTTGCATGTTCATAAAGCATGTTTATAAAGTGTGTTGCATGTTCATAAAGTGTGTTGATAAAGTGTGTTGCATGTTCATAAAGCGTGTTCATAAAGTGTGTTGCATGTTCATAAAGCATGTTTATAAAGTGTGTTGCATGTTCATAAAGCATGTTTATAAAGTGTGTTGCATGTTCATAAAGCATGTTTATAAAGTGTGTTGCATGTTCATAAAGCATGTTTATAAAGTGTGTTGCATGTTCATAAAGTGTGTTGATAAAGTGTGTTGCATGTTCATAAAGCGTGTTCATAAAGTGTGTTGATAAAGTGTGTTGCATGTTCATAAAGTGTGTTGATAAAGTGTGTTGCATGTTCATAAAGCGTGTTCATAAAGTGTGTTGCATGTTCATAAAGCATGTTTATAAAGTGTGTTGCATGTTCATAAAGTATGTTTATAAAGTGTGTTGCATGTTCATAAAGCATGTTTATAAAGTGTGTTGCATGTTCATAAAGTGTGTTGATAAAGTGTGTTGCATGTTCATAAAGCGTGTTCATAAAGTGTGTTGCATGTTCATAAAGCATGTTTATAAAGTGTGTTGCATGTTCATAAAGCGTGTTCATAAAGTGTGTTGCATGTTCATAAAGCGTGTGGCATGTTCATAAAGCGTGTTGATACAGTGTGTTGCATGTTCATAAAGCATGTTGATAAAGTGTGTTGCATGTTCATAAAGCGTGTTCATAAAGTGTGTTGCATGTTCATAAAGCGTGTGGCATGTTCATAAAGCGTGTTGATACAGTGTGTTGCATGTTCATAAAGCATGTTGATAAAGTGTGTTGCATGTTCATAAAGCGTGTTCATAAAGTGTGTTGCATGTTCATAAAGCGTGTGGCATGTTCATAAAGCGTGTGGCATGTTCATGGACCAGGTGAGCGGAGGACCTGTAGACGTACGTTCCACCAGACCCGGTGGTCCGGGGCGTGCTCCACGGCCATCTCACACATCTCCTGCACCTCCTCGCGGCTGCCCCTCCTGGAGAACAGCAGCAGGTAGTGGCTCCACACCTCGGGGTCATCACAGTTGCTCTCCAGAGCTCGAGACAGCGTGTTGAGGGCAGCCTCCAGGCTCTCTGCTGCAGAGCTGCAGGACAAACACAGGAGGGTTAATCAGAACCGGGGCGGGGCCTGGTGAGCGGGGCTTCATCAGGGGGCGGGGCCACCTACGTCTCGCTCTGGCTGAGGTATTTGAAGGCCAGTTTGATCCAAAGCTGAGTGTCTCGGGGACTCTCCAGGACGCTGGTCTCCAGGTTGGAAATGTCGTCTGTCTCGCTAATGAAGTAGCGGCGGTCCTCGGAGGTGACGCAGACGTCCATCGTAGACAGACTGGACTTACAGATGTCATCTGGAGAAAACAATCAGAAGCTGTCAGGTTAGGATCTACTTTATGCTGGTTTATTTTCACAACAGTGAGACGTGTTGGTTCTAGTCCTGGAGGATTCCAGACAGCTGTAGGTCTTAATCAGCTGCTAGAGAGGAAATCTGAACCACAAGTGTTTTATTTAAAGTGTGAACTCAGGAGGAGAGGAAGGTTTAACTCTCCTAAGACGTCTAGCCTGTCATCACACTTCCAGCTCTGTCTGCTCACCTGCTCGTCCAGGTGTCAGGTGGCCCGTCTCGTCCTCGCTGCCGTCCTCGGTTCTCAGGCGGTTCTGCATCGCTGGTTTGGGCCTCCATCTCCTCATGTCTTTACAGGTGGTGAACGGTGGGACTGCAGGACAACAAGGACACGAGTCAGACGGCTGCAGCTTCACCTGAACCCACAGGTGACCCTCAGGTGACCCAGGTTAGGGGTGACTCACCGTGCCGTCGGCTCTCGTTCACCTTGCTGACCAGCAGGACGGCCTTCTGGTCCAGTCCCATCCGGTCCTTGTTGGAACCAAACAGCTTCTTCATGTATTTCTCTGAAAACAGAACCAACAGCTGAAAACACCGACTGAAGACTCAGTCAGTTAACAGCTAGTTAGAGTTAACCAGAGTTAGCTAACCAGAGTTAGCTAACCAGTTAGCTAACCAGAGTTAATCAGAGTTAATCAGTTAGCTAATCAGAGTTAGCTAATTAGAGTTAGTTAATCACAGTTAGCTAATGAAAATTAGTTAACCAGAGTTAGTTAATCAGAGTTAGCTAACCAGAGTTAATTAACCAGAGTTAGCTAACCAGAGTTAGCTAATCAGAGTTAGCTAATCAAAGTTAGTTAACCAGAGTTAGCTAATCAAAGTTAGCTAATCAGAGTTAGCTAATCCAAGTTAGTTAACCAGAGCTAGCTAATCAAAGTTAGCTAATCAAAGTTAGCTAATGAAAATAAGTTAACCAGAGTTAGTTAATCAGAGTTAGCTAACCAGACTTAATTAACCAGAGTTAGCTAATCAGAGTTAGCTAATGAGAGTTAGTTAACCAGACTTAGCTAATCAAAGTTAGCTAATCAGAGTTAGTTAATCAGCGTTAACAGAGTCTCCCAGACTGACCTGTAGCTGCACCAATGTCTTCATCCGAGCTGCTCTCAGAACAACCAATCAGCTGCAGGTTGTAGGACAGAATGTCTTCAAACAGCTGGTTCCCAGTTAGAGTACAGTTCCTCATGTGCTGCCTGCAGGGACAGACAGGAGACATGAGGACAGACAGGGGGACAGACAGGGGGAACAGACGGGGGGACAGGCGGGGGGACAGGCGGGGGGACAGACAGGGGGACAGACAGGGGGACAGACAGGGGGACAGGCAAGGGGAACAGGCGGGGGGACAGGCGGGGGGACAGGCGGGGGGACAGGCGGGGGGACAGACAGGGGGAACAGACAGGGGGAACAGACGGGGGGACAGGCGGGGAAACAGGCGGGGGACAGGCGGGGGGACAGACAGGGGGACAGACGGGGGACAGACGGGGGGACAGACGGGGGGACAGGCGGGGGGACAGGCGGGGGGACAGACGGGGGGACAGACGGGGGGACAGGCGGGGGGACAGACGGGGGGACAGACGGGGACAGACGGGGGGACAGACGGGGGACAGACGGGGGACAGACGGGGGGACAGACGGGGGGACAGACGGGGGGACAGGCGGGGAAACAGGCGGGGAAACAGGCGGGGGGACAGGCGGGGGGACAGACGGGGGGACAGGCGGGGGGACAGACGGGGGGACAGGCGGGGGGACAGGCGGGGGGACAGACGGGGACAGACAGGGGGACAGACAGGGGACAGACAGGGGGACAGACAGGGGGACAGACAGGGGGACAGGCAAGGGGACAGGCAAGGGGACAGACGGGGGGACAGGCGGGGGACAGGCGGGGGGACAGGCGGGGGGACAGACAGGGGGACAGACAGGGGACAGACAGGGGGACAGGCAAGGGGACAGACGGGGGGACAGACGGGGGGCGGGGGGGACGGGGGGGGACAGACGGGGGGACGGGGGGACAGGCGGGGGACAGGCAAGGGGACAGACGGGGCAGATGGGGGACAGACGGGGGACAGACGGGGGGGACAGACGGGGGGGACAGGCAAGGGGACAGACGGGGGGGACAGACGGGGGGGACAGGCAAGGGGACAGACGGGGGGAACAGGCGGGGGGAACAGGCGGGGGACAGACGGGGGACAGGCAAGGGGACAGACGGGGGACAGGGGGGGACAGGCAAGGGGACAGACGGGGGGACAGGCGGGGGACAGACAGGGGGACAGACAGGGGGACAGACAGGGGGACAGACAGGGGGACAGACAGGGGGATGTCTCACCAGGTGCAGCTGTCATCGTTGCAGGTCCCGGTGAGGTCGAAGCGACAGAAGCTCCTGTTGGGTTCAATGACGTTGCTGAAGGACACAGAGCTGAGGGACAGTTTCTCTTTGGTCCGGTAGTAGGGACTGAACCTGAGGAGGACAGGTGAGTCCGTCACACCTGGACACGACACGGACATTTAAAGAATGTTCCAGGAACCCACCTGTACGACCGGAACGAAAGCAGAGGGCTGTGATAGGCTCCGAAGGGAACGGGCTTCAGCTCCGATCCACCTGATTGGCTCGCTGCCATTTCCACCTCCACAGAGAGCACCTGCAGGAGAACCACACGGAACGACTGAGCGCATGCAGTAGAGTCACCGTGGAAACGCTCCACAGACCTCAGGAGAACCTCAGTAGAATTCAATGATTCTAAAGATCAAGAGTTTCAGAATGAGCCGACCGGCTTCATGATGTCAGCTCACCTGAGGCAGGTAAACATGAAGGACTAGAGCAGACAAACTGTTTACCTGTCTGCAGTAGAGAATGAACCAATCAGCTTAAAGAGTCATATTTATGTGTGGTACAGTAAATATAAAGGGTTAAATCAGGAGCTGCTCACCTGTCTACTTTAAAGCTCTGATTCTACAGAAACGTGAAACCAGGATCCTCCTCCAGCTCTGCTTCATTCTCCTGGATTCTTGAACTTTATTTCTGTTTCTACTCTTTTATTTTAACTAGCAGTGTTTTATTGTGGCGGGAAATGGACTGACTTCCTCTCAGCAGGTAGATGCTTACCTGTCCGGCGGGGGCCCCGTCCACAGCCACCCCCAGCTGCTGCAGCTCCCCCAGCAGCAGGTCTCCCAGCCGGGCCTGCTGCTGGTAGCGCCGCCTCAGAGCGTCCAGGTCCAGACCCACAGACGTTTCGGTGGGAGGCTCCATCTTGGTCGGCTTGGCGCCACCGTCTTTGGGAGGGGCGGAGGTTGACGTGTCCAGGTGTGGTTTGGTGAAGGAGCTGCTGGACTGTCGGAGGGAGGAGCGGCGGCCGCCTGGAGCTGCAGGAACGGGTTCTGGTTCCTCGGGCTCGGTGGCATCCTCGCTGTCCAGGGTCAGTTTGTCCTGCGTGAGGTCATGCAGGGACGGCTGCGGCACAGCGAAGGCGCCAGAGGGCAGCGCCACCTGGCGGTCTGCCGGAGTCGAGGCTGGAGACGGCTCTGCAGGAAGTCCTCGGTTCCTTAGCGCCTGAGCTTCCTTCAGCTTCTGGATCTTCTGGGCATATTCAGACTCCAGCTGCTGTAGACGCTGCTTCTGAGCAATCAGCTCCACGAAGTGACGCTCAGAACCGCGAGGGGCGGAGTCTAACCGCTGCAGCTTACTGGGCTGCAAAGATTCAGATTCAGAAACACACCTCCTTTAAATAAATAATAAAACTGTAAATCAGCACCAAATGAACACGTGACGTTCATGGAGCTCAGGAAAGCAGGAAATCCGATACTTTTTCCTGTTTAAATGTAATGTGGGTTTTGTGGCTGACCTGGTTCTGGATGGGTTCTGCTGGGCGTTTGGGTCCTCTACCGGCAGCCATCTGAGCCTGAAGCAGCTCCTGCTCCAACTGGACCGCCACACTCTTCTTCATGGAGACCCGGTGTTCGACTCGATGGACCTGCAGAGGACAAGGACAGAAAGGACTCTGAGCTTCTACAAACATTTATAAAGCTGAGGTTAGTGTTCGTAGAGGCCGAGGTGTTCATAGAGGTCAAAGTGTTCATAGAGGCCTAGATGTTCATAGAGGCCTCGATGTTCATAGAGGTCAAAGTGTTCATAGAGGCCTAGGTGTTCATAGAGGCCTAGATGTTCATAGAGGTCAAAGTGTTCATAGAGGCCTAGATGTTCATAGAGGCCTAGATGTTCGTAGAGGTCAAAGTGTTCATAGAGGCCTAGGTGTTCATAGAGGCCTAGATGTTCATAGAGGTCAAAGTGTTCATAGAGGCCTAGATGTTCATAGAGGTCAAAGTGTTCATAGAGGCCTAGATGTTGATAGAGGTCAAAGTGTTCATAGAGGCCTAGATGTTCATAGAGGTCAAAGTGTTCATAGAGGTCAAAGTGTTCATAGAGGTCAAAGTGTTCATAGAGGCCTAGGTGTTCATAGGTGTTCATAGAGGCCTAGATGTTCATAGAGGTCAAAGTGTTCATAGAGGTCAAAGTGTTCATAGAGGTCAAAGTGTTCATAGAGGCCTAGATGTTCGTAGAGGTCAAAGTGTTCATAGAGGCCTAGATGTTCGTAGAGGTCAAAGTGTTCATAGAGGCCTAGATGTTCGTAGAGGTCAAAGTGTTCATAGAGGCCTAGGTGTTGGTAGAGGCCTAGGTCTTCGTAGAGGCCTAGGTGTTCATAGAGGCCTAGGTGTTCATAGAGGTCAAAGTGTTCATAGAGGTCAAAGTGTTCATAGAGGTCAAAGTGTTCATAGAGGTCAAAGTGTTCATAGAGGCCTAGGTGTTCATAGAGGTCAAAGTGTTCATAGAGGCCTAGATGTTCATAGAGGCCTAGATGTTCGTAGAGGTCAAAGTGTTCATAGAGGCCTAGATGTTCGTAGAGGTCAAAGTGTTCATAGAGGTCTAGATGTTCGTAGAGGTCAAAGTGTTCATAGAGGCCTAGGTGTTGGTAGAGGCCTAGGTCTTCGTAGAGGCCTAGGTGTTCATAGAGGCCTAGGTGTTCATAGAGGTCTAGGTGTTCATAGAGGTCTAGGTGTTCATAGAGGTCTAGGTGTTCATAGAGGTCTAGGTGTTCATAGAGGTCTAGGTGTTCATAGAGGTCTAGGTGTTCATAGAGGTCTAGGTGTTCATAGAGGTCTAGGTGTTCGTAGAGGTCAAAGTGTTCATAGAGGTCTAGATGTTCGTAGAGGTCAAAGTGTTCATAGAGGTCAAAGTGTTCGTAGAGGTCAAAGTGTTCGTAGAGGTCAAAGTGTTCGTAGAGGCCTAGGTGTTCGTAGAGGCCTAGGTGTTCGTAGAGGTCAAAGTGTTCGTAGAGGTCAAAGTGTTCGTAGAGGCCTAGGTGTTCGTAGAGGCCTAGGTGTTCGTAGAGGCCTAGGTGTTCGTAGAGGTCAAAGTGTTCGTAGAGGTCAAAGTGTTCGTAGAGGTCTACATGTTGGAGGTAGATGTTCAGAGTTCTAAGATGCTTCATGTTTAATTTAACAACTGAGGCTGATTTTACTGAATGTTTTCATACAGAAACTCAAAAGAACAGTGAACAGAGAAATTGATGTTTTTCCAAATTTAAGGTCCAATAATTTAAAATGCAGCTGAAGGACACATTTTTACTGAAACCACCTTTAATTATTTTAATTTCCTTTTTTTGACAGAGCTGTGGATGCTTATGGTGGATGCTAACAAAAGATGGTAACGGTAAATGCTAACAGAAGTTGCTAACCTGCTCCTGCAGCTTCTTCAGCAGTGTCTGGTTTGCGCTGACAATTCTCTCCGATGCCTGAAGCTGCTCCTTCAGTTTGGACACTTTGGCTTCAGCAGCCTTCAGAGATTCTGTTTTCTTCAGCTCCTGCTGCAGCAGATGTCTGAGAACAGCCTCATCCCTCTGCAGCAGCTCCCTGTGGACCACCAGAAGCTCTGTTAGCTTCAGGTACACCTGCCTCACTCACAGGAACCGCATCTGTTCTACCTGTGAACCACCTCAAACCGGTTCATGGTTCTACTGTCAGTAACACTGCTAACTACCACCTCCTGCTGTCAGAGCCTCACCTGTGCTTGCTGAGCCTCTGCTCAGCCTCGGCCAGCTTCAGCTCTGCTCCAGGTTTCATTGAGGAGTTGATCAGCGAATCAGAGGCAGCGGAGCTCCGAGGAGGAAGACTGTGGTCCTTCTGCTTCTGTTTCTCCCTGCTGAGGACCAGAGATTAGACCAGCTAGAGGACAGATTGGAGGAGCCAGAGGACAGATTAGAGGACAGGTTAGAGGACAGGTTAGAGGACAGGTTGAAGGAGCCAGAGGACAGATTAGAGGACAGGTTGGAGGACAGGTTAGAGGACAGGTTAGAGGACAGGTTAGAGGACAGGTTAGAGGACAGGTTGAAGGAGCCAGAGGACAGATTAGAGGACAGGTTGGAGGAGCCAGAGGACAGGTCGGAGGACAGGTCAGAGGACAGGTTAGAGGACAGGTTAGAGGACAGGTCAGAGGACAGGTTGGAGGAGCCAGAGGACAGGTCGGAGGACAGGTCAGAGGACAGGTCAGAGGACAGGTTAGAGGACAGGTTAGAGGACAGGTTAGAGGACAGGTTGAAGGAGCCAGAGGACAGATTAGAGGACAGGTTGGAGGACAGGTTAGAGGACAGGTTAGAGGACAGGTTGGAGGACAGGTTAGAGGACAGGTTAGAGGACAGGTTAGAGGACAGGTTAGAGGACAGGTTAGAGGACAGGTTGAAGGAGCCAGAGGACAGGTTAGAGGACAGATTAGAGGACAGGTTGGAGGACAGGTTAGAGGACAGGTTAGAGGACAGGTTAGAGGACAGGTTAGAGGACAGGTTAGAGGACAGGTTGAAGGAGCCAGAGGACAGGTTAGAGGACAGGTTAGAGGACAGGTTGAAGGAGCCAGAGGACAGATTAGAGGACAGGTTGGAGGAGCCAGAGGACAGGTCGGAGGACAGGTCAGAGGACAGGTCAGAGGACAGGTCAGAGGACAGGTCAGAGGACAGGTCAGAGGACAGGTTAGAGGACAGGTTAGAGGACAGGTTGAAGGAGCCAGAGGACAGGTTGAAGGAGCCAGAGGACAGATTAGAGGACAGGTTGGAGGACAGATTGGAGGACAGGTTAGAGGACAGGTTGAAGGAGCCAGAGGACAGGTCGGAGGACAGATTGGAGGGGTTGGAGGACAGATTGGAGGAGCCAGAGGACAGGTTGGAGGACCAACCTGGCGATCTCCTCTTTGAGCAGGCGATACTCGGCCTTCTTGGCTTCAGGTAGAGCTTCTGGAGTTCTGACCGGGTTGTTCTCCTTCTCACATCCTGACGCTGCTTTCGGCTTTGCTGCCTGAAAACACAGAAACCATCAGCAGGAACCAGAAGCTCAGTTCATGACGTTCACACGGAGCTGAGACGATCCTCAGCAGTCTGAGATGGTCAAGGAACCAAAATTATAATAAAAACCCTCCAACAGAAGGTCTTCAGGTTGTCTTAGAACATCTCAGATTCAGGCTCTAGAGATGTTCCTTTTGGGCCAAAACTGACTTCTGGTAAATATCTGGGCAGCATTTTCAGAACTTCATGTCTTCAAACATGGATGTTTTCCATCAAAAACAAAACTTTAAGCCATTTTATGGTTCAGTGTCTCCAGTAGGGATGATAATTGATAAGAAATTATCGATGTCAATGCCATTATTGATGTCACTTATCGATTCGATTCCTTATCGATTCTCTTATCAATGCAGCGTCACAGTGATTACATTCAGCCTTTTCCTCGTTTCTCTTGAAAAAGTGAAGCCATGCCCGTGATCGCTTCTTCTGCTCCATGGATTGTTCCCACTGTGGGCTCTAATCTCGCGACAACTGCACCCACGCACCTTAATACGGCAGGTCTCGCGAGGCTTCTTCTTCATTGGTTTTATGACTGTGGCGTTGGGAGTGGGAGAGCTCAGCTGCAGGGGAGAGAGGTGCGGAGGAGAGTGCGTGGGAGCAGCGTCAGGTTAATTGACGCAGGTGTTAGCGATCAGACTGACCTGATTCTCTCTGCAGCAGCAGGCTGGAGCAGAGGATAAAAGGCACACGGACAGAGAGGACGAAGAGACGCACGGGCGGAGGACAGCGGACAGGACGAGGTCCGGTGGAGCGGGCAGCTTACCGGACGAGATCCTGTGGAGAGCCGGGCTCACACTGAGACTGTTTACCGGACGAGGTCCGGTGTAGCGCCGGGCAAGGAGAACTGTGCATGTATGCTTGTGGTTTGTGTTAAATAAAATCCGTGTTGCATTGACGAACTGCCGTGGTTATTGCACTGAGTGGACCCACGGACAGGTGATCTGTCATAATGATGGTTGGCATCCATCATTTTGGTGCATTACCGCCCCATTCTCGCAACAAGGCAAGTGACAGAGTTCAGTTTGGAGAGACAGAACGTTTTTTATTTATTATTTTTTAAAAGAATGACATACGGGCAGCAGTAAATGTCCATAGGTCTGTATTTGCCCACCAGCTCTCTGGGTCCAACGTTTTAATGTATTAGTAACGTGTTAACGGTCGTGCGTGGAAGCTAGCCATATCATGCTAGCTCTGAGATGGAAATGAGGGTGGCGTTCAGCTGACTGTGGTCTCCAGCAGAGAAAAAGTGGAATCGCAGATGTAGCACAGGTATGTATGTGAAGTGTGGCAGAGTGCAAGTCGTTTTTAGAGTTGTGGTTTGGAGGTTGTTAGTTGGGAAATTCGCCGACAGAAATTGTGACGGCAGGATGAAGTGAAAGCAGTAAGGGCAGTGAAAGTGACGTCAAGGCATTGATAACGGGAACCGGTTCTCAAAACGGCATTCGATTCCAAGATATCGATCCATTTCTTATCGATGGCATCGAGGAACCGGTTCTCGATTATCATCCCTAGTCTCCAGATGAGATCCTTCAACATGGACAAATACTCCATCTGGCTGCTTCAGAACGTTCCTGTTAGTGTTCCTATCTGGATGGATCCACAGTTCTACTACATCTGACCTCCTGCTGAGGAGCCAACATCAACATTTTAGCGTCTTCTTCCATCTGCAGGTCCAGGAATTACACTGATCCTCTGCTGGATGTGGCCTGCCATTCTGATCTGATGAAGGATTCTGTCTACTGTCATGTCTTTTTATATCTTACTCTGCACATTACATTTCTAAATTTTTACTATTTATTTTATCTCAGAACCTTCTAAGTGTTTATTTAATGTCTACTGTTGCACGAAGAGAATCAAAATTTCAATTCTTGGTATGTCATGTACATATTGAAGAACTGACAATAAAGCTGACTTTGACTTCTATTTATGGAGATACTGGAGACATTGGAGATACTGGACCTTTAAAACAGCTTTTCAGATGTTTAGGAAGTGAAAACAGAGGAATTCCAGCTCTGAAAATACAGAACTCTAAAGAATCTCCTAAAACACTTTACAGGGTTTATACACCAATCTTGAAGTTAAATTTACTACCATTTAATACCTTTTTTTTACTACCTTCAGATTTTTTTTACAACCATCAAGACACCGAGTTGCAAGTATTAATCAGAAACCTTTTTTGATTATGCACGCAGATTTTGACATACAACACTTACATCATACTTACCACTGTCCAAGGAGACCTAGTTATTTAGCTACAGGGTATTAGTTACAGTAACTGGTGCAATGTCAGGTGGGGTGCCTTGCTTCAGAGGCGCTTAAGCAATAGAATGGTATTGAATTTAAACTTACGTACAACCTTTTCAAGATTGACTCCCAACCATTAGGCAACAGCTACTAATACTATAAAAGAAGATATTTAGACAAAATATTGCACATTTATTTCCTGTCCCCATGGAAGACTCCACTAGCCCATTAAGAACATGTTTAACAACCACACAAACCAGTAAAAACAAACTGAGACAAGGATTGAACAACCAACTAGGTTTAACCCTTTACGCTTCAGTGCGTCGTAGGTGTACCGCCGGCGGTACACCTACTAATTTGCATAGGAATTTCAAGAATGTCCGACGGCTGCAAACCCGATTATACAAACACTATACACCGATGGAAAGCTTAGATTCTCATGAATCCGCCGGTATAAACCACTTTCAGATGTGATTACCACAGCGGGTGAGAAAAACACATTTGTCCGACAAAAACAAATATCCATCCATCCGTTCTCTATACACGGCTTCAAAGCACACAGCGCGACTCACATTTCCGGGTTTATTATTACACACAAAAAAAAAGATTCCACAAAAAACGGCCATAATCCAACCTTTTACATCAGATGGCACAAGCCAGTAAACTATTTTGTCCAAAACATGTCCTGAAGTCGGTATAAAATCCCCGAATCGGTCGTTTTCAAGGAAATGCACCTCGCGATGTGCGTCCAATATTCCCTGTATTTTTCGTAATTTTTTTTATTTAAAAATAGAATATTAGCGATTTTTTGTCCTGAAAACGGCTGGAATTGACTGAAGCTTAAAGGGTTAAATGACCAACAAATCTGCACGCAAATTTTCACAAAACACTTAATCAAAAAGAGAGCAGGATGACAAAATAAAAAAAATCTTGTGCCAAGTGCCTTAACCTTTTATAAAATAGAGAGAGAGGGACAAAATCAAAGTCTTACGGCAAGTGCGTCAGCTGCACAGCCTTGTCCTCGTTAGTTTTGTCCATTTGCACCAATTCCTCCTCCTTCTCTTTGTATCTTCTCAGAGAATTTGATTTTGTGATTAGTTCAGCCATTGCAATTTTGTCCAATCACCGCAACTTTCCCGCAATTTTGGCCCGCCTCCCGTGAGTTCCACCAATCATAGCAGCTCCCAGCGCAAACGTAATGCACGTATGTCACCGAATTCACTTCCTGTTTATGGTTTGAAGATGCAGACATGTGATACTAATGTCTCTCATTTACCAACAAAAATTACTGCTGAAGACCGTGATAAACAATTAATTCACTGATGTTCTTCACCAAAGCGGAGCTAAACTGTTTTACACCCGTGCAATATTGTGGTGGAATGCAAAAAAAGAAAAAAAAAAATCATCGATTGATACACACTCACGAAACATATTAGAACGGCTGAAATGAGCGGACAACAGACCAGACAAATCACCATGATGGAAACTGTTTCATCTAGATCCATTAGAGCACTGAAAGAATGAGGTAAATTAGATTAATTATTCCACCAAAGAGTGGAGAGAAATGTCCATGTTATCCGGAGGGCCGACCACCGCCTGAGCGGGACGCTACCACAGGCAACGCGCTCCGTGGTCGGACAACTGGGGCAGACGGGGCGTCTCGGTCTCGCCGCTGAGAGCCACGGCGGAGTTATGTGACGATCAGCGTGTGTGAATCATTTCCTTGTTACTCACATCATTCAAAACGTACTCATGGATTTAAATGAAGAGTTCAGGGTCGGTCAGAAATGACACAAGGACCAAATGATTAGACTTCAGCAGTGATACGGCTTAAAGTTTGGATCCACGTATAGGTTGTGGGAGAGCAATCTGCGGACAGATGAGCGCTAATCCGCGATCCCGCAGGCTGCGGTCGCTCTCAGAAGTCGAAGTGGCATCATCCAGGGAGATGTCAAGCTAGCATTGCAGCAGCTAAGTCAGCGATGTACTCAGTGCGCACGCAGAGGATTTCAGCTCTCTAACGACCAATGAATGCATTGCTATGACGTCGACGTGAGCGACTGACGAACGTTCCGGTATAAAATTTTGCAAGCAAGATATGTTTTATTTTATTTATGTTTATTTTTTGATCAAAATGAAACAGCTCATTGTCTAAAAGAAAAAAAATAATACCTCGTTTTTAAAAAATAATACCTTTTGCCCAAATTTAAAACCTTTTAAGGCCATTAAATTTTGCGTTTTTGATTTATCACTTTTTAATACTTTTTAAAACCCCGCGGAAACCCTGCTTTACTGAACTTAGTTTTACATCAGTGCAAGAGATGAGGGACCTGAGGGGAACTTGAGGAGGACCTGAGGAGTGAAGGAACACTGATGAAGTTCTACAGGTGTCTCACCTCCACCGTCCTCCTGGCCTCTTTGATCATGAACTCCAGACCTCCAAAGACCGTCTGCGTGGAGCTAGAGCCATCCAGGTCCGAGTCGCTGTCGTCCGAGTCGTTCAGGGAGACCACCACCGACTTGTGTCTGGGCAGCTGATGAACAGGAGATGGACAGGGGACAGTTAACAGGTGATCCTGGAACCAGAGCTCCATGCTGCTAACGCTGAGCTTCATCTTACCACCAGAGGAGCTCTGGCAGGGTGATGTCCTCTGCTGAACTTGGAGGTCCGAGATGGAGGCACCGTGTTCAGGCTGACGGTGCTCAGGTTCCCTCTGGTGGGCAGCTGGAGATCTGCAGGAGGAAGGCAGCTGGGAGACGGAGGTCCGCTGGAAGTCTTCTGGAGATACAACATGACAGTCAGCACCTGGGAACACCTGGCCGGGTCACAAAACACCACCTGACCTTCATCAGAACATGTGGTTCTTCATCTGCAGTAACTGTATTAATGATCAGAGTTCTACTTTCATGCTGGGAACCAGACCAGTAATCCCAGTAAACCCAGTAGACCCAGCAGACCAACCTCAGAGGACGCCACCCTCTTGTGGGCCATAGACATCAGGCAGGTCTCTCTCAGTAGCATCTCCTCTTCCTCCTCTTCATCAGCAAACGGGGGTTTGGGAGGGGGCTCCAGGTCATCAGGGGGCGGGGGCAGAGGGGGAGGAGGGGGGACAGAGGACAGCATGGGGGACAAGTAGGACTGGGACAGGTCCTGATGGACAGAGGGACACGGACCAATCAATAATCAGTGAAGGAACCAAGTGGAGCTGCTTCTGAACACTGACACCTATCAGGACAACTACAGTCTGCTGAGGTTCTCTGGTTCCTCCTTCAGTTCTGCTCAGCATGGAGGAACCACAGGCCAAATCAGAGCTGAAGTGGAACCAAGACCTGGACAGTCGGAGTCCTGAAACCAACAGAACCTTTGTGGTTCCAGAGGAAGGTAGAAGAACACAACCTCTCCAGCAAAGAGCAGCTCTACCTTTCTCTGGAAAATACCACAAAGGTCCTGGTTCCACTTAGGCTATGACTCCTTCTAGACCTCCTGATTGGTGGAACTATGACTCCTTCTAGACCTCCTGATAAGTGCTACTATGACTCCTTCTAGACCTCCTGATTAGTGCTACTATGACTCCTTCTAGACCTCCTGATTAGTGATACTATGACTCCTTCTAGACCTCCTGATTAGTGGAACTATGACTCCTTCTAGACCTCCTGATTAGTGAAACTATGACTCCTTCTGGACCTCCTGGTTCCTGCTGTCTCTGTGCTTCTCTGGTTTTCAGTTGCTCACTGATCTTCCTGGATCTTTTCCAACTTTGTCGAGTCTCTCAGTCAGATGTTTCTCTTCCTCTGTACAGTTCTTCTCCATGTGGAGCCATGATGCAGACATAGATAGATCCAGTCCATAGGTCCAGAACTGAAAACCTTCTGCTATTCTCAGCTACTTTTAAAACTATGTTCATCAGTCAGACTGACTGGAATCACAGCTGGACTCTTTGGTTCTCTAAGTTTCTACGTTGATGCTGAAGTTATGTCGTCTTTGTAAATTAATTTGTAAATTAATTGCTTCTTATTGTTCATCCTTATGTTACTTTTCACCTTAGAAGTAATCTGACTAATGTCTGAAGTAGTGGACAATGCGATCTAATTCCTGCTGTACAGTGTTCTATCTACAGGGGTGGGTTTTGTACCATTCCAAAGGCAGCAGCATTGGTACTGCAGAGGGACACCTGAGGGACGCCGCCAGACTCTTCTGCAGCCAGCAGGTGAGGCGTCGGTGATGAAACTGAAAGAACACAAACCGTTAAAAAGGAAATAGGAAATGATGGCCAATCAGGCGGGTCTGCTGTCTGCTCACCTGGTGAACCTGTCTCACTGTCTGTGTCCATCGCCACCTCGTCATAGTTGTCGTACTGGTACAGGTTCCCCGAGGAGTCCAGGCCCACTTTACCTGCAGACTTCCTGTGGTCCCGATCCCTGGACTGAACACAGACACACCTGAGTATAAACTCAGTATCACCTCAGAAACACCTGACCATCACCTAGGAAACATCTGACCATCACCTCGGAAACACCTGACCATCACCTCGGAAACACCTGACCATCACCTCGGAAACACCTGACCATCACCTCGGAAACACCTGGCCATCACCTCGGAAACACCTGACCATCACCTCGGAAACATCTGACCATCACCTCGGAAACACCTGACCATCACCTCGGAAACACCTGACCATCACCTCGGAAACACCTGACCATCACCTCGGAAACACCTGGCCATCACCTAGGAAACACCTGACCATCACCTCGGAAACACCTGGCCATCACCTCGGAAACACCTGGCCATCACCTAGGAAACACCTGACCATCACCTCGGAACATCTGACCATCACCTAGGAAACATCTGACCATCACCTCGGAAACATCTGACCATCACCTCGGAAACACCTGACCATCACCTCGGAAACACCTGACCATCACCTAGGAAACACCTGACCATCACCTCGGAAACATCTGACCATCACCTCGGAAACGCCTGACCATCACCTCGGAAACGCCTGACCATCACCTCGGAAACGCCTGACCATCACCTCGGAAACGCCTGACCATCACCTCGGAAACGCCTGACCATCACCTCGGAAACGCCTGACCATCACCTCGGAAACGCCTGGCCATCACCTCGGAAACGCCTGACCATCACCTCGGAAACACCTGACCATCACCTCGGAAACACCTGACCATCACCTCGGAAACACCTGGCCATCACCTAGGAAACACCTGACCATCACCTCGGAAACACCTGACCATCACCTCGGAAACACCTGGCCATCACCTAGGAAACACCTGACCATCACCTCGGAAACACCTGACCATCACCTCGGAAACACCTGACCATCACCTCGGAAACACCTGGCCATCACCTCGGAAACACCTGGCCATCACCTAGGAAACACCTGACCATCACCTCGGAAACACCTGACCATCACCTCGGAAACACCTGGCCATCACCTCGGAAACACCTGGCCATCACCTCGGAAACACCTGGCCATCACCTAGGAAACACCTGACCATCACCTAGGAAACACCTGACCATCACCTAGGAAGCACCTGACCATCACCTCGGAAGCACCTGACCATCACCTCAGAAACACCTGACCATCACCTCGGAAACACCTGACCATCACCTCGGAAACACCTGACCATCACCTCGGAAGCACCTGACCATCACCTCAGAAACACCTGACCATCACCTCGGAAACACCTGGCCATCACCTCGGAAACACCTGGCCATCACCTAGGAAACACCTGACCATCACCTCGGAAACACCTGACCATCACCTCAGAAACACCTGACCATCACCTAGGAAACACCTGACCATCACCTAGGAAACACCTGACCATCACCTCGGAAACACCTGACCATCACCTCAGAAACACCTGGCCATCACCTAAGAAACACCTGACCATCACCTCGGAAACACCTGACCATCACCTCAGAAACACCTGGCCATCACCTCAGAAACACCTGGCCATCACCTAGGAAACACCTGACCATCACCTCGGAAACACCTGACCATCACCTCAGAAACACCTGGCCATCACCTAGGAAACACCTGACCATCACCTCGGAAACACCTGACCATCACCTCAGAAACACCTGGCCATCACCTCGGAAACACCTGACCATCACCTCGGAAACACCTGGCCATCACCTAGGAAACACCTGACCATCACCTAGGAAACACCTGACCATCACCTCGGAAACACCTGACCATCACCTCAGAAACACCTGACCATCACCTCGGAAACACCTGACCATCACCTCGGAAACACCTGGCCATCACCTCAGAAACACCTGACCATCACCTCGGAAACACCTGGCCATCACCTCGGAAACACCTGACCATCACCTCGGAAACACCTGACCATCACCTCGGAAACACCTGACCATCAGCTGAGCCTCACCTTGCTGCGCGTCCTCCTGCGTCCCCCCACCAGCTTCATGAAGCGGTTGTACTGCTCGTCCTGGTTGGACAGATCTCGGATGCGGCGGATCTCGTCCTCCCGTTTGCGGCGCTCCTCCTCCTCCTGCCGCCGTTTCTCCTCCTGCTCTCTCTGCTGCTGCAGCTTCCACGTCCTCAGCTGCTGCTTCCTGAACGCCTGCTTCGCCGCCGAGCCTGAAAGACGCCAGAAATCAAACGTTACAGAGCGCCACCTGGAGGACAAGTGAGGAAATGCTGTAAAACACAACCAAGACAGGAACTAATGCAGATCTATGAAGGTGTGTCTGTAGACAGGTAGGTCTATGAAGGTGTGTCTGTAGACAGGTAGGTCTATGAAGGTGTGTCTGTAGACAGGTACGTCTATGAAGGTGTGTCTGTAGACAGGTAGGTCTATGAAGGTGTGTCTGTAGACAGGTAGGTCTATGAAGGTGTGTCTGTAGACAGGTACGTCTATGAAGGTGTGTCTGTAGACAGGTACGTCTATGAAGGTGTGTCTGTAGACAGGTACGTCTATGAAGGTGTGTCTGTAGACAGGTAGGTCTATGAAGGTGTGTCTGTAGACAGGTAGGTCTATGAAGGTGTGTCTGTAGACAGGTAGGTCTATGAAGGTGTGTCTGTAGACAGGTAGGTCTATGAAGGTGTGAATTTCGTTTTGTGATTCAACATAAAACAGACTGAATTTTTCACACTTCATGTGAACCACAGCTGAACCCTATGGGGACCGACCCGTCTCACCTGGACTGATGATCTTCTTGGGGACATGGGGTTTTCCTGGGGCCCGTCCCCAGTCCAGTTGGGGTTTGGGGGACTGTTTGGGCCGGTCTCTGTCCCTGTCTGGAGGTCTGGTCCCAGTCTTGGTCCGTTCCCGGTCCCTGTCCACGGGTTTGGACCTGGTCCGGTTCCTCTCTGCAGCGGCGGCGGAGGAGGCCGACCTGGTGGTGACCCTCTGCCTGCTGGGCACGGCGGCCCCGGGGCCCGACCCGGAACCAGAACTCTTGTCCTGGATGGGTTTAGTGATCCGCTCTCTGCTCTTCTTCATCACCTGCTGCTCCTTCTGCTGCCACTTCTTACTGGCAGACTGCAGGGCGAGGAGACGCAGCTGGAGCTCCGACAGCTCCTCCTCCTCCACCCGCTGGAGATACACAACAACAATAACAACGTTAGACAACAGCAATACAATTCAAGCTGCATCTCCACTAGATGTGATTTTCCCACACGGCAACGCACCGCATCTGAAAATCGCACTGATGGTGGGCGGTCACTATCGGATCACAACATGGTCACATGACAGTCCTGCAGCAACAGCGGTCACTAGAGGTCATGTGACCGATCTTTCAGCTTTATGCTCTGGCAGGCATGTCGGATAAACACAGTGGCTCGGCTGCCAACTTTCCCTTTTATTTAGAAAACTCTTCAGTGAAAAGTATTTCTGAAATACTTTTTGCTGAAGTGTTTTTATAATATTAGACAAAGTTTGTGGCCAAGCCACTGTGTCAGCGCTCGATTTAGACGGTCGCCAGGTCGCCATTTGTGACGTTTTTAGTCGCAAATGGCGACCGTCCAAATCAAGCGCTTGATCGAGCTGAACCGCCTATCATGTTTTCTTCATGGAGGCAGCCACTTTGTATGATGTCATCAACCTCCCATCATTCCCGGCGCTCGCGGCGACCAGGCGACCATCTAAATCGAAGGTGTGGTCCGGCTTGAAACACAACAACAACATGACCCACTCAGATCCAGTCAGAACCACCTTCTCCGTGGACGTGGACTCCTCGCTGGAGGCTGAAGACTCTCTGCAGCAGCAACATGGAGGTTTGTTGGTTCCACAGTTCTCACAGGTTCTCTGCTCGGCCTCCTCTACAGCGCCGCCTGCTGGTTCTGGTCGGTCCACTGAGGTACCATCTGCAGCTGAGAACCAACAGAACCTTTAGAACCTCAGAGGTTAAAGCTGAATATGAGCTGAAGCTTTCTGTTCATAAATGTGGACGTCTGATCCGTGAACTCACTCGTTCTCTGCTCGGCCTCCTCTACAGCGCCACCTGCTGGTTCTGGTATACCCTCTGAGGTTCCATCTGCAGCTGAGAACCAACAGAACCTTTATAATCTCATTAACAAAAGACTGAACTCTGAAAAACTGTAGAACACAAATTAACTGATGAAGAAAGCAAACGATTTTACAGAGAAACTCCCTGTCTGATCACCTGTCTGTCTGTACCCGTCTGTCTGTACCCGTCTGTGTGTACCCATCTGTCTGTACCCGTCTCTACCTGTCTGTCTGTCTGTACCCGTCTGTGTGTACCCGTCTCTACCTGTCTGTGTGTACCCGTCTGTCTGTACCCGTCTGTCTCTACCTGTCTGTCTGTCGGTCTGTCTCTACCTGTCTGTGTGTACCCGTCTGTCTCTACCTGTCTGTCGGTCTGTCTCTACCCGTCGGTCTGTACCCGTCGGTCTGTCTCTACCTGTCGGTCTGTCTGTACCCGTCGGTCTGTACCCGTCGGTCTGTACCCGTCGGTCGGTCTGTACCTGTCTGTCTGTACCTGTCTGTCTGTACCCGTCGGTCTGTCTCTACCTGTCGGTCTGTCTCTACCTGTCGGTCTGTCTCTACCTGTCTGTCTGTCTCTACCTGTCTGTCTGTACCCGTCGGTCTGTACCCGTCGGTCTGTCTCTACCTGTCGGTCTATCTCTACCTGTCGGTCTGTACCCGTCGGTCTGTACCCGTCTGTCTGTACCTGTCTGTCTGTACCCGTCGGTCTGTACCCGTCGGTCTGTACCCGTCGGTCTGTACCCGTCGGTCTGTACCCGTCGGTCTGTCTCTACCTGTCGGTCTGTCTCTACCTGTCGGTCGGTCTGTACCCGTCGGTCTGTACCCGTCGGTCTGTCTCTACCCGTCGGTCTGTCTGTACCCGTCTGTCTGTCTGTACCCGTCTGTCTGTCTGTACCCGTCTGTCTGTCTGTACCCGTCTGTCTGTCTGTCGGTCTGTCTCTACCTGTCTTTACCTGTCTGTCTGTCTGTCTGGCAGCAGGTGAACTTCCTGATGTCGTCTTACCTTCAGCGTTGGCTCCGCTCCCTCCGTCTTGCTCCACCCACCTCCTCTGCAGCTCGTCCAGGTTGGCTGAGGGGATCTTCTGTCTCAGCGGTTTTATGTTAAAGGCCTGGAACACCTTCTTCTCAGCTCGGTCCAGGTCCGACGGTTCTGCTGCATGGCCCTGGGCCGGTTCCATTCGGTTCTCCTGGAGCCCGGTGGCGTGGTCCTGGTTCTGGTTCTGGTCTGGGTCCGGCTCCAGTGCCATGGTTTCCTCCTTCCGGATGCACTCCAGCTCCAGCTGGATCTGCCGGTACTTGGACAGCAGGTCCTCAAAGGACTCGTCCACGCTGCTCTCTGGTTTGGACACGCTGTGGAGAACCTTTCTGGGCCGGTTCCTCCCCAGAACCTTCTCTGAGGAGGAGTTCAGGAACCAATCAATAATCACTAATACCTATCGATAATGGGTCAGGGTCCCGTTAAGACACTCTGCTTTACACACCGTCAGGAAGTACTCTACTAAATAATAACCTGAGATTATTATGAATAAACGGGTCAGAAAAGCTCCAAAAAACACGGAAACATTAAAAATGTTTGGGGGAAAATACAGATTAGAAAATAATAAATTCATATATATATATATAGGCTGTTTATCAGCTGATCAAAAGTTTAAGACCACAGGCTATAAAATCCAAAATCTGCTCAAAATTCTCATTTTCTGTCAGCCATTCACACGGTCACGCCCTCCTGGTGGCTAAAGCTAAGAAGCTTTCTCTTCTTGAACGTGGTCGGATCGTCGAGCTGCATAAGCAGGCCTCTCACAGCGTGCCATTGCTGCTGAGGTTGGACGCACTAAGACGGTCATTCTAATTTTTTTTGAAAGATCCTGAGCATTATGGAACAAAAAAGTCAAGTGGTAGTCCCAAAAAATTACACCTGTGCTGAGCTGGAGGATCCGATTGGCTGTCCGTCAAGACACAGGGCGGACCTTGACCCAAATTAAGGCCCTTACTGGTGCCGACTGCAGCGCAATAACCATCAGACAGCATCTGCGGGAAAAGGGTTTCTAAGACAAAAAACAAATTCAAAGGCCACAAAACTGCCCATTTAGACTTTGCCAGGGAGCATCAAACATGGGACATTGAAAGGTGGAAAAAAGTTTTATTCTCTGATGAGAAAAAATCTAACTTTGACGGTCCAGATGGCTTCCAAGGAGATCCCACCTGAGATGTTTTCTACTCATGACTGAGGGTCCTCGTCTGGGTGGTACCAGCTGGGTTTTTCAACAGGACAACGCTGCAGTTCACAATGCTCGCTTAAAGAAGGACTTCTTCAGGGAGAATGACATCACTCTTTTGGACCATCCCGCATGTTCCACCAATTTAAATCCCATAGAGAACATTTGGGGACGGATGGCAAGGGAAGTTTATAAAAATGACCATCAGTTCCAGACAGTTGATGCCCTTCATGAAGCCATCTTCACCACTTGGAGCAATGTTCCCAAAAGCTTCCTGGAAACTCGCATCAAGCATGCCCAAAAGAATCTTTGAAGTGATTCACAAGAACGGTGGAGCTACTCATTACTGAGTCCTACTGAGAACATTTTGTTCTGGTTTGGAGAGTTTCTTGTAATTTTTTGAGTGATGGTCTTAAATTTTTGATCAGCTGATAAACAGCCTATTTCAACATTTTGTTGTTTTTAATAAATTACTTTTTCAAAGTGCTTTTTGTCACACTCCCCCTTCTTGCTTTTGCATATTGTAGCTCTACTTAAAACCTCATAAAGATCCAAATGTGCAAAAGGTAAAGTCTAGCAATTTTTCAACTGGTCTCTAGATTTTGATCAGGTCTGTATTTAAGTATTGATTACAGAAAATATATTTTAAAAATGGTGAAATTTACAAAAAAAAAAGTGCCAAGAAGAAATATTCAGGAAAAATACCTAAAATGTGTTAGAATAAAATACTGGAAAATAAAAATAAACACTTTAAACATGTCAGCAAAAATCATATTAATGGACTTATAATTATCAGCCAAAAATATCTCTAAAGAATAAAGAACAACTTTTTTAAACTCTGAAAAATATTAACCAAAACTGAACAATTACCTTTGAGTATACCTGTAGTTTTACTCTATTGTTACCTGTAGTTTTACTCTATTGTTACCTGTAGTTTTACTCTATTGTTACCTGTAGTTTTACTCTATTGTTACCTGCAGTTTTACTCCATTGTTACCTGTAGTTTTACTCCATTGTTACCTGTAGTTTTACTCTATTGTTACCTGTAGTTTTACTCTATTGTTACCTGCAGTTTTACTCCATTGTTACCTGTAGTTTTACTCCATTGTTACCTGTAGTTTTACTCCATTGTTACCTGTAGTTTTACTCTATTGTTACCTGTAGTTTTACTCCATTGTTACCTGTAGTTTTACTCTATTGTTACCTGTAGTTTTACTCTATTCTTACCTGTAGTTTTACTCTATTCTTACCTGTAGTTTTACTCCATTGTTACCTGTAGTTTTACTCTATTGTTATCTGTAGTTTTACTCTATTGTTACCCGTAGTTTTACTCTATTGTTACCTGTAGTTTTACTCTATTCTTACCTGTAGTTTTACTCCATTGTTACCTGTAGTTTTACTCTATTGTTATCTGTAGTTTTACTCTATTGTTACCTGTAGTTTTACCAATATTTTTACTGTACTATTACTGTATTTTTTACATGTAGTTTCACTCTACTGTATTTTGCCTGTACTGTTTCCCTTCACCTGGCTGCTCTCAGTAACCGTCCTGCCTCGGCCTTTTTCGGCTCCGTGTTCGGCTCTCTGGAGCTAAGTAATTGAATGTGGATCTCCAGTGACTCGTCCGGTTCGAAAAGTGACAGACAGCGGGGAAGGATACGTTTCCTCTGGGGGGAGCCGTGATTCTCTCCGGGGCCGTAACGACCGGGGGGAGCTCGGATGTTCCCCCCTCGGCCGCCTCGGCTCCAGACGCCGCGTCCACCGTTGGGTACGACCCGGTGCCTGAAGCGGCCCAGGGCTCCGTGGCTCCGCTCCCAGAAGCTGGACCGCGGGCTCGGCTCGCCGTGCGGAACAAGCCCCGGAGGCAGCGCCGGCGTCGGCGAAGGAGAGGGAGCGGGGGGCCGGTCGGGCCCGCTCGGCCCGCACTGCTGCCGGTGGTTCGGGGGGAATGGGCCGAGGTGAGGGCCGAGGCCGTAGGGCATCATGAGGCGGAGGTCCGGTGGTGGGTGGCCCAGGTGCGGCGGCAGGCCGTGCGGGTGTTGGTGCGGCTTTCGGCTCCGAGGAGCAACGCCGCCGCCGGGCCTGCTACCATCCCCCCGCCGTGTCGGCACATTCTCCTCGGCTTCGTCGTCGCAAATCTCTCCGTCCTCCAGCTCCCCGTCCTCCCGGGGAGATCCATCCTTCGTGTTCAGATCCATGTAGAGGTGACTGCGGTAAGGTCCGTGGGCAGCTGCCTGTGGACGGTGATTCAGCGGACGGTCATCTTTCTGCGAGTCTGTCGGTCCGCTCTGGTCCTTAGCGTTAGCTCACTGCTAGCAGCGCTGCTAACACCAACTACCGCGATACTACGAGACCACACGAGACTGAAGCGTTCCTAAAATTCTCAGCCGGAAACATACAGTCTATGGCCGGAAACACCTCAGGTAATAATAATAATAATAACAATAACAATAATACACTTCGATCGTTAAGTAAGGCCACAAACTCTGTTTTAATTACAAGAAATGTAGAGTTTGTTTAATATTTTCGTTATTGCACTAGTTTTTGGGTCATGTTCATCTGGAATATTACAGCTTTGAACAGCTCTATTTCAGTTTATAATTTTCTCTACATTTATTTTTGACATTTTAACAGTTTCTTTCACTTTAATGAAACACGGCTCAAATTAGTTTATGAAATCACGTCCAATACGGAGGGTGATAAATGAATTGATTGATTACTGATGTGAATAGCAACACATTTAAATAGTTTCAAACACAAACGGGACAAAAGATGAACCCTGAGTTGAAGCTGCAGTTTAATCTGCAGAATAAATACTGGAAATTTCTCCTGTAAAAACACATGAAAATTCTCAGAATCAACTGGATTTTCTCACCTAGTGGTGTCTATGATGTGGGACAAACAGACTTCACATGTTTTCAGAGTCATAATTTTTTATAATGAGTTGTAGAAAAAATTCTCATGAATAAATAAACTGTAATATCTGAAAATGTGAGTCTGGCTTTAATGCTGTTTGAACTGATGGAAACGGATATAGTCTATCTATCTATCTATCTATCTATCTATCTATCTATCTATCTATCTATCTATCTATCTATCTATCTATCTAATTCAATTCAATTTTATTTATTAAGCACCAACTACAGGTCAGATTGTCTCCAGAAGCTTTCCAGAACCCATATGAACCCCAGAGCAGCCCTAAGGAGACAGTGGATAGAAAAACACCATTTAACAGGAAAAAAACCTGGAACAGAACCTGGATCTATATGTGGAGAACCATCTGCTGCTGAAAGGAGGCAGAGAGGGACAGAAGAGGGAGAGGTGGAGAGGGGAGTGGAGAACAAGGAACATAGAACACACAGGTGGATCCATGTATGATCAGACAGATGATTCATACAAAGTAGAAGCTAACATGTAAACTGATCCATAGTTTCCTGTTCTGGTGTACAGCTCTGGCATTAAATCTACTACATGTATAGCTGGTAGTAAAATTCAAACAGTATGTAGAAGAACAGATCAGGTATAGTGAGGGTGATGGAGAGCAGACTGGTGGAAATGAGCAGCTGGAAGCAGAGGACTGGAGGAAGGTCAGCAGCAGCATCCCACAGTGGACATGATGGAGACTGGACCAGCTGGTGGAACATCAACCACAGATCTGAAGCATCCAGCTCTGGGACCAGGGACACTCGGAGAAATAGCACAGGGGGAAACAGAGTTAGTGTAATGCAATAGCAGTATATACATCACAACTTTTCTCAGTCGCTTTGGTACATTTCTCGAATCATCCTTCTTGTTTGCAAAATAGTAAATGCATTTCTCAAAACAATTCATACAAACAGCAAAACACCATATATTACCTGCACAAGCCAGTCTCTCTCTCAGAATCCTCAGTTGATCTGTCAAAAGTGAATGTCTGCGTCAGTGAACATGTCAGGTCCATCAGAGTGACCAGTCCTTGTTTCACTGTGTGGATCAGACGGTCAGATTGATTTGTCATGTTGTCATTATAACTGTACTCTGGAGGGATGTTCTGATTAAACTATGGCTCTGTTTTTGATGCCAGTTATTGTAAATTGTAAGTTCCACCTTAGTGTATGTGGGAGATTGATTCTAAGAGACTGGAAAAGATTCACATTTATGCTTTTACTACAATTTGTTGACAGATCACATCATTGCAATACAGAAAGGAAAAATACAGCGCTGCGTAGCACAAAAAAACTAGACAAAAGTAAAAATGTGAACATGAGACAATCTCCTCAGGGAAAACTGTACATGCAGTGCTGTAGGAATTACAGTGCAGTCTTCCTACACCTCATGACGTTCCTGTCTGTTGGGCCACAAATTCTCATCCACATCACAGTGAATATCTTCTCTTGCGATGCAGCATGGAAATAATCTTGTAGAGTGTCTTCTCCAGCCTCTGCAGGCATCTGCTGTGACGTCATCACACGCTGCATCCACGGCAGCCAGAAAGGTCATCTGTGTATGTGGCTGACGATCGTATCATCTCCATGCTGAGGAAAATTCCTCAATGGGCTTCAGGAATGGGTAGCAGGGTGGGAGGACCTCCGTCAGCTCTGTTCTGGGTTGCAAACCATTACCTGAAGATGCTGGAGCGATGGAATCTGACATTGTCCCAAACTATCAAGAACTTTGGCAAGCTCTCTCCAGTCTGACCCTTCTCTTGTTCAGGGATGAGATCCCTGTAGAGAGTGTCTGCAAAAGTGACAAGATGCTCTATGTTGTATGGCCCAGTTGTTGGAAAATGAGTTACCACTCCATTCTCAGAGACAGCAGTTCCATGGTTCTGTTCCCACCCCGTTGTCCTGGCACATCTGCAGCTCTGTGGCCGATGATATTTCACCTTCTGCATTTCGTTAGGCTGAAGTCAGCTTCATCCATGTAGATGAAGCTGTGTGGTGGTTCTCTTGCTTCCAGTTCCATTATACGCTATATCCAGAAGACACAAAATTAGTTTTATGAATTACATGCATTTTCATTTGGACAAGATGTAGTTTTGTCAAATGTATTGAGCACATAGTGCATCTTCTTTACTACATCCATAATAAATGTGTAAGGTCACATGTACTGTATATGACTGTATGATGTTGTAGTGTTCACTGTGAGGTACAGTTACTGCATGCTCATACATGTTTTACCTGTTCATACTGGTAGCACAGCTCCTTCACTCTTTCACCATTTCTTTCAAATGGAACAGTGTACACCTGCTTCATACTCATTTGGTGTCTTTCAGCAGCCTGTCAGTGGTTGAGATGCTGACTGGATGTTTTCAAAGATGTTGTTTTCCTCTAAAATTGCACTCTTTATCTCCCTTAGTCTTATGGTCTTGTTTTCTACAACCACGGTGCAGTTAGCCTCCTCCTGCTGCAGTCCTATGTGAAAAAACATAGAAATGCAAGACACAAAACTGAGTAAGACGAAATGTCACTGCATAAACTATACTTACTGTATATTGTAAAATATACTGTTATACTGTAGGAATCATTAGAGAAAATATACAGCATTACAGTACAGTGCCTATTGTCAGATTACAAACCTGTTCTCTTGACGGAAAGTCTGAATGATTGAAGACACAGTTGTCCTCCCAACATTTGGCTGCACCCTTCGACCAGCCTCGGCTTTTGTAAGTCCATGATGGAGAACGTGGTCTACAAGTGTAACTTTATCTTATCAGGAGCACACGTATGTTCTCAGCCTCTTCTGCCTCTTCCTCTGTTTGGCCTCCCAACTCCTCCACCACGCAGCCTCACTCCTCTTCCTCTTCTTCTTCTCTCTGGCTGTTGACCCCATCCAATTCCTCGTCCTTCCATTTTCAGACAGCGTAACATTGTGCTGTGCTCCAGCTATATATAAATATATATACTTGCCAGTTGATGGTTCATGAGATGCACTTTTGAGCAATTTCAGAAAACCCGAACCCTTCACATATTTCCCTTCATCAGCGAAAGTCAAGATTGACCTGGGAGCAGTTTACCAATTCAGGACAGATTTAGGACAAAGTCTAATGGAAATGTTTAGAAACGTCCTGACATATTCTGACAGCCTGTTCAACCATTCTGCAGGTAAAGACTGATGTGATGAACTAATGCTAAATGTTGTGGGGGGGGGGGGGCTATTCAACAGAGACCCGTTAGAAAACATTTGGATCAGCAGGACAGAAGCAGCTGATAATGGAGGAAACAGCAGAAATTATACAGAATCATTTCATGGATGTAACAAAGCATTTACAACTGGTTCAGAGAAATGAGAAACAGATTTTGATGTGGACCAGCGACACGATGATGTGAAGTTTGGAAAAGTAGTTTCTGATCTGAGAAATGAACCAAAGATACTGAGAACAACTGTAAAGGACTGATTGAGAACTTCGTCATGTGATGTGACAGCAACCACCTGAAGCTCGACATCAGCAAAACCAAGGAGGTGGTTGTGGACTACCGGAAGAGCAGGAGGTCCCCTGCCCCATCATCATCCAAGGGGAGGAAGTGGAGAGGGTGGACTCATATCGGTACCTTGGGGTCCACATCAACAATAAACTGGACTGGACCGACAACACGAACGCCCTCTTCAGGAAGGGACAGAGCAGGTTGTTCTTCCTGAGGAGACTCGGGTCGTTTGGTGTCTGCAGCAGGCTCCTGAAGACCTTCTACCAGTCTGTGGTGGCCAGCGCCCTCTTCTTTGCCGTGGTGTGCTGGTGGTTTAGCATCAAGACTGGTGAGGTCAACAGGCTTAACAAACTGCTGAAGAAGGCCCGTTCTGTTGTGGGCCTTCAATTGGACAATCTGGAGACCGTGGCAGAGAGGAGGATCATGGACAAAATCAGGGCAATCCTGGGGCACTCCTTTGTGCCCACCGCCATCAGACTCTTAAACAGCAGTGGAGGCCACAGTACATCACTGCACTGACCCCCCTGTAATTACTGTACAACATAACTCCTGCTGATTACTGTATTTATCTCTTGTTACCCTCACACTGTCACTTTACCTCACTGCACTGCACAGCATGGTGAATACTTCATACTGTTTGCTGTTTATTGTTTCCCTTTTTGTTTTGTTTATTATATATCACCCTTGGTTTGTCCTAAAACTGTGTAATTCTTGAACCCAATGCATGCTGCTACCCTTTATCCTTGTACTTGCCCTGTGCTGCTGCAATACCTGAATGTCCCCTCTGGGGATCAATAAAGGATTATCTTATCTTGTCTTGTCTTATCTTATCTTATCTTATGTTATCTTATCTTATCTTATCTTATCTTATCTTATCTTATCTTATCTTATCTTATCTTATCTTATCTTAAATATAAAGGTAGATAGAGAAGGGCTCAGTGCATTAAACCTGAATAAATTTGGTTAGATGAAATTAAATCTAGTTAAATATGTTTAAACCTGATAAATGTGCTTAAATATGTTTCTGTAACTTGCAGCAGATGAAGCCATGTTCTTCATGTCTGCCTCACAGTTAGCGTGTTAACTGTGACCCTCCATATTTCCTCACCGAGGTCAGAGGTCAGGGTCTGGGCCTGCTTCCAAGCTGCTGCCTCCTGATTGGCTGAGGAAGTGTCTGACTGCACAGGAAGTTTCAATGACAGGAAATGCTTCATGACACCACCCTACGCCCAGTTAGAGAGATAGATAGATAGATAGATAGATAGATAGATAGATAGATAGATAGATAGATAGGTAGATAGAGAGATAGGTAGATAGAGAGATAGGTAGATAGATAGATAGATAGATAGATAGATAGATAGATAGATAGATAGATAGATAGGTAGATAGATAGATAGGTAGATAGGTAGATAGATAGATAGGTAGATAGATAGATAGGTAGATAGGTAGATAGGTAGATAGGTAGATAGATAGATAGATAGGTAGATAGATAGATAGGTAGATAGGTAGATAGATAGATAGGTAGATAGATAGATAGATAGATAGATAGGTAGATAGGTAGATAGATAGATAGATAGATAGGTAGATAGATAGATAGATAGATAGATAGGTAGATAGATAGATAGATAGATAGATAGATAGATAGATAGATAGGTAGATAGATAGATAGATAGATAGATAGATAGATAGATAGATAGATAGATAAAGACACGACATTCCACACATTTTTAGAAAAATGAAATATTTCTTTTTCTTCCTTGTTTTCCCTAAAATTAGTTTTATTAATCTTTCCACGTTTGAATGCAAAGCGTTATTTAATAACTGGAACATGAAAACATAGTTGTGTGTCTTTATGGTCATTTTTTGGTCTTTTCTTGGCTCGTTGTCGCCACATTTTCAACCTTTTATGTTTCTTGTAGTAACTTTATTTCTGCTCTTGGCTCATTTTGTGTCTCTTTGGTGTTGTGGGTTTTTTCTGTCACATTTGGGTCATTTTCTATCAGATTCTGTTCATTTCTGAGGTAATTTCTGTGTTTTTTTCTTTGGTCATTCGGTGCCATGTGTTGGTTGTTTGACATCTCTTTGTGTTTTTTTTTTGTCCTGTCTCAGAGTTTTCCTCCTGAATGAGCTAAATGTGTGTTCTGTTCATGTTAAAAGATGAAACCTGGATGAAAACAACGTGAGACTCTTCAAACGAAGAAAATCCACATAGATTTTTGGAAGCTAAATGCGGCAGAACTTTAAAATGTGCTCATTAAACTGTGAATAAAGCGTGGATCAGGTAGAAGTTGTGCTGCTGTTTTCTTAAGGTTCTTTGAGAGGCTGAATCTCTGGTATTTCCGACAGACACCGAGGACTCGTTCACCAACAAACCTCCAAACAATGGAAGAGAAGGAAGCGGCTCTTTCCTCCCACAGACGCATTTCCTTCACTTTACTGCAGCCGAGTGAAGCTGCAGGACGCTGAAGATGGACGCCGTGGTTCTGCTGCTTCTGCTGCTCCGGTCCAGCTGTGAGTACTGATGCTGACCACACTCTACATTTAGATTATTATTAAATTCTACATTTAGATTGAAGCTGTCCATTCGAAGCTGCAAACACACGATTTGTCTGAAATTTCAGCTCACAAACAGCTGAAAAGGAATTCAGGCTTCAATGAAAAGTTTGGTCTCTCCAGCTGTTTTTCTGACATTTCTGTGGTTTTATGTCTTTTTATGTCACATTTCTGTCGTTTTTCATCTTTTTATGTCACATTTCTGTCGTTTTACGTCTTTTTATGTCACATTTCTGCCGTTTTATGTCTTTTTACATCACGTTTCTGTTGTTTAGCATCTTTTTATGTCACATTTCTGGGTTTTTTTGTCTTTTTATGTCACATTTCTGTTGTTTTATGTCTTTTTATGTCACATTTCTGTTGTTTTACATCTTTTTATGTCACATTTCTGTTTTTTTTGTCTTTTTATGTCACATTTCTGTTGTTTTACGTCTTTTTATGTCACATTTCTGTTGTTTTTTACGTCTTTTGATTTCACGTCTGTTTTTTTACGTCTTTTTACATCACATTTCTGTTGTTTTACGTCTTTTTATGTCACATTTCTGTTGTTTTACGTCTTTTTATGTCACATTTCTGTTGTTTTTTATGTCTTTTGATTTCACGTCTGTTTTTTTACATCTTTTTATGTCACATTTCTGTTGTTTTACGTCTTTTTATGTCACATTTCTGTTGTTTTTTTACGTCTTTTTATGTCACATTTCTGTTGTTTTACGTCTTTTTATGTCACATTTCTCTGTTTTTTTGCTTTTTATGTCACATTTCTGTTGTTTTTCATCTTTTTATATCACATTTCTGTTTTTTTGTCTTTTTATGTCACATTTCTGTTGTTTTACGTCTTTTTATGTCACATTTCTGTTGTTTTACGTCTTTTTATGTCACATTTCTGTTGTTTTTTTACGTCTTTTTATGTCACATTTCTCTGTTTTTTTGCCTTTTTATGTCACATTTCTGTTGTTTTTCATCTTTTTATATCACATTTCTGTGTTTTTTTGTCTTTTTATGTCACATTTCTGTTGTTTTACGTCTTTTTATGTCACATTTCTGTTGTTTTATGTCTTTTTATGTCACATTTCTGTTGTTTTTTACGTCTTTTTACATCACATTTCTGTTGTTTTACATCTTTTTATGTCACATTTCTGTTGTTTTACGTCTTTTTATGTCACATTTCTGTTGTTTTACGTCTTTTTATGTCACATTTCTGTTGTTTTTTACGTCTTTTGATTTCACGTCTGTTTTTTTACGTCTTTTTACATCACATTTCTGTTGTTTTACATCTTTTTATGTCACATTTCTGTTGTTTTACGTCTTTTTATGTCACATTTCTGTTGTTTTACATCTTTTTATGTCACATTTCTGTTGTTTTTTTGTCTTTTTATGTCACATTTCTGTTGTTTTTCATCTTTTTATGTCACATTTCTGTTGTTTTACGTCTTTTTATGTCACATTTCTGTTGTTTTTTACGTCTTTTTATGTCACATTTCTGTGGTTTTTTTGTCTTTTTATGTCACATTTCTGTTGTTTTTCATCTTTTTATGTCACATTTCTGTTGTTTTACGTCTTTTTATGTCACATTTCTGTTGTTTTTTACGTCTTTTTATGTCACATTTCTGTTGTTTTTTTACGTCTTTTTATGTCACATTTCTCTGTTTTTTTGCCTTTTTATGTCACATTTCTGTTGTTTTTCATCTTTTATATCACATTTCTGTGTTTTTTTGTCTTTTTATGTCACATTTCTGTTGTTTTACGTCTTTTTATGTCACATTTCTGTTGTTTTATGTCTTTTTATGTCACATTTCTGTTGTTTTTTACGTCTTTTTACATCACATTTCTGTTGTTTTACATCTTTTTATGTCACATTTCTGTTGTTTTACGTCTTTTTATGTCACATTTCTGTTGTTTTACGTCTTTTTATGTCACATTTCTGTTGTTTTTTACGTCTTTTGATTTCACGTCTGTTTTTTTACGTCTTTTTACATCACATTTCTGTTGTTTTACATCTTTTTATGTCACATTTCTGTTGTTTTACGTCTTTTTATGTCACATTTCTGTTGTTTTTTATGTCTTTTGATTTCACGTCTGTTTTTTTACGTCTTTTTACATCACATTTCTGTTGTTTTACATCTTTTTATGTCACATTTCTGTTGTTTTACATCTTTTTATGTCACATTTCTGTTGTTTTACGTCTTTTTATGTCACATTTCTGTTGTTTTACGTCTTTTTATGTCACATTTCTGTTTTTTTACATCTTTTTATGTCACATTTCTGTTGTTTTTTACGTCTTTTGATTTCACGTCTGTTTTTTTACGTCTTTTTACATCACATTTCTGTTGTTTTACGTCTTTTTATGTCACATTTCTGTTGTTTTTTACGTCTTTTGATTTCACGTCTGTTTTTTTACGTCTTTTTACATCACATTTCTGTTGTTTTACATCTTTTTATGTCACATTTCTGTTGTTTTACGTCTTTTTATGTCACATTTCTGTTGTTTTACATCTTTTATGTCACATTTCTGTTGTTTTTTTGTCTTTTTATGTCACATTTCTGTTGTTTTTCATCTTTTTATGTCACATTTCTGTTGTTTTACGTCTTTTTATGTCACATTTCTGTTGTTTTTTACGTCTTTTTATGTCACATTTCTGTGGTTTTTTTGTCTTTTTATGTCACATTTCTGTTGTTTTTCATCTTTTTATGTCACATTTCTGTTGTTTTACGTCTTTTTATGTCACATTTCTGTTGTTTTTACGTCTTTTTATGTCACATTTCTGTTGTTTTTTTACGTCTTTTTATGTCACATTTCTCTGTTTTTTGCCTTTTTATGTCACATTTCTGTTGTTTTTCATCTTTTTATATCACATTTCTGTGTTTTTTTGTCTTTTTATGTCACATTTCTGTTGTTTTACGTCTTTTTATGTCACATTTCTGTTGTTTTATGTCTTTTTATGTCACATTTCTGTTGTTTTTTACGTCTTTTTACATCACATTTCTGTTGTTTTACATCTTTTTATGTCACATTTCTGTTGTTTTACGTCTTTTTATGTCACATTTCTGTTGTTTTACGTCTTTTTATGTCACATTTCTGTTGTTTTTTACGTCTTTTGATTTCACGTCTGTTTTTTTACGTCTTTTTACATCACATTTCTGTTGTTTTACATCTTTTTATGTCACATTTCTGTTGTTTTACGTCTTTTTATGTCACATTTCTGTTGTTTTTTATGTCTTTTGATTTCACGTCTGTTTTTTTACGTCTTTTTACATCACATTTCTGTTGTTTTACATCTTTTTATGTCACATTTCTGTTGTTTTACATCTTTTTATGTCACATTTCTGTTGTTTTACGTCTTTTTATGTCACATTTCTGTTGTTTTACGTCTTTTTATGTCACATTTCTGTTTTTTTACATCTTTTTATGTCACATTTCTGTTGTTTTTTACGTCTTTTGATTTCACGTCTGTTTTTTTACGTCTTTTTACATCACATTTCTGTTGTTTTACGTCTTTTTATGTCACATTTCTGTTGTTTTTACGTCTTTTGATTTCACGTCTGTTTTTTTACGTCTTTTTACATCACATTTCTGTTGTTTTACATCTTTTTATGTCACATTTCTGTTGTTTTTTTGTCTTTTTATGTCACATTTCTGTTGTTTTACATCTTTTTATGTCACATTTCTGTTGTTTTTTGTCTTTTTATGTCACATTTCTGTTGTTTTACATCTTTTTATGTCACATTTCTGTGGTTTTACATCTTTTTATATCACATTTCTGTGTTTTTTTGTCTTTTATGTCACATTTCTGTGGTTTTTTTGTCTTTTTATGTCACATTTCTGTGGTTTTTTTGTCTTTTATGTCACATTTCTGTGTTTTTTTGTCTTTTTATGTCACATTTCTGTGGTTTTTTTGTCTTTTTATGTCACATTTCTGTTGTTTTTCATCTTTTTATGTCACATTTCTGTTGTTTTACGTCTTTTTATGTCACATTTCTGTTGTTTTTTACGTCTTTTTATGTCACATTTCTGTTGTTTTTTTGTCTTTTTATGTCACATTTCTGTTGTTTTACATCTTTTTATGTCACATTTCTGTGGTTTTACATCTTTTTATATCACATTTCTGTGTTTTTTTGTCTTTTTATGTCACATTTCTGTGGTTTTTTTGTCTTTTTATGTCACATTTCTGTTGTTTTTCATCTTTTTATATCACATTTCTGTGGTTTTACATCTTTTTATATCACATTTCTGTGGTTTTTTGTCTTTTTATGTCACATTTCTGTTGTTTTTCATCTTTTTATGTCACATTTCTGTGGTTTTACATCTTTTTATATCACATTTCTGTGTTTTTTTGTCTTTTTATGTCACATTTCTGTGTTTTTTTTGTCTTTTATGTCACATTTCTGTTGTTTTTCATCTTTTTATATCACATTTCTGTGGTTTTACATCTTTTTATGTCACATTTCTGTGGTTTACATCTTTTTATGTCACATTTCTTTTTTGTCTTTTTATGTCACGTTTGTTATTTATGTCTTTTTACCTCGCATTTCCGTTCTTTTACGTCTTTTTGTCATATTTCTGCCGTTTTATGTCTTTTTACGTTACGTTTATTTTTTATGTCTTTTTACGTCACATTTCTGTGGTTTTACAAAATGTACAAACTCACATTTTGTTCTCCTGCAGTAGCAATCATGTAAAATAAGAATTATAATAATGTTCATCTAAAGTTTAAATCTTGTATGTGTATTAGCGATATCAACATTTTTCTGAACTTCTGTTTGATTTAGCTCAGTGCTGTTCTACTGAATTATTTGAGTCCTTTTATCTGACAGCTCTAGTTACTCTACAAATGCAGACTTTAATCAATTTAAATGAGTAATTTTTCTGGTTAAACAGTCAGTAATTGTATAATAAATCCTGACTTTCAGTAGTGATGATTTAATGAAGGATGAACTAACGCTATCTGGTGGTCCGTTCTCCAGTTGTTTCTACCAGCGGGTTCTGTTCATCTATCAGTGTTCCTGATCCTCAGATTATCTTCACTTTCTCCTCAGCTGCTTTCCTCGTCTCTCCAACCACCAACATGTGTTTGATCCCCCTGGATGACCTCATCATCCTGGGACGCTGTGATGTCACTGACCCTGCCCACCACTGGGCGTGGTCAAGTGCAGCCAGGTTAGTCCACACGCAGTCCTCCAGGTGTCTGTGGGCGGAGCCTGGCTCTCACCTGCAGCTGCAGGCCTGCACGGCGTCGCCGATGTGGACCTGCTCTGGATCGGACGGAGCGCTGGGATTGGCCGAAACACGTCTGTACCTGAACATCCAGGGAGCACAGGTGGGGCTGGGAGCTCACCTGCAGACCACAGGGTGGAGGCGGAGCTACGAGGACACCGGAGGGAACTTGCTGTTCACGTCTTTATGTCCGGAGACAGGTGACAGCAGGATCAACAACCTTATCCCAACAACAATAAACAACAACAAGCATCAACAAACATCAATATCCTGATGTGGCTCTGTGCTGCTGTTAGCTTCTGTTAGCATCTCTGAGCCTCTGTGAGCATCTGTGAGCATCTGCTAGCTTCTGTTAGCATCTGTTAGCTTCTCTTAGTTTCTGTTAGCATCTGTTAGCTTCTGTGCAGTCTTCTTCCTGAAGGGAGCAGGACCAGCAGCAGCTCAGTTTAGAATAAAAACCAGAATTCTAGAGCCTGGAGGAACTACCCAGAACATAAACGGATCCAAACACCGAACCTCCGACATCACTTCACGAATCAGATTTATTAGAATGCATAACATTAAAAACATGAGAGGTTCTCAGCAACATGTTTATTCTCAGCAGCTTTTTAAATGTTTGCTTCTGGTTAAAGGAATCTTCTGACTCTTTTCAGATACATCTCCAACCTCCACCAGCTTCTACTCATCTATCCACAAACCACCAGACGCCTCCATAGACACCATCATCAGCCAACTGTCACCTGAAAACACCCACAGAACCACACCTGACCAAACCTCCAGTAGCTCCACCCAACCTCCATCCAGGAGCTCAGAGACCACAGTCTCACATCCAGATGTTTCCTCAGAGACCACAGCTTCACATCCAGATGTTTCCTCACACAGCACAGCTTCACATCCAGATGTTTCCTCACACAGCACAGCTTCACATCCAGATGTTTCCTCAGAGACCACAGCTTCACATCCAGATGTTTCCTCAGAGACCACAGCCTCACATCCAGATGTTTCCTCACACAGCACAGCCTCACATCCAGATGTTTCCTCAGAGACCACAGTCTCACATCCAGATGTTTCCTCACACAGCACAGCTTCACATCCAGATGTTTCCTCACACAGCACAGCCTCACATCCAGATGTTTCCTCAGAGACCACAGCTTCACATCTAGATGTTTCCTCACACAGCACAGCTTCACATCCAGATGTTTCCTCAGAGACCACAGCTTCACATCCATATGTTTCCTCAGAGACCACAGCTTCACATCCAGATGTTTCCTCACACAGCACAGCTTCACATCCAGATGTTTCCTCACACAGCACAGCTTCACATCCAGATGTTTCCTCAGAGACCACAGTCTCACATCCAGATGTTTCCTCACACAGCACAGCTTTACATCCAGATGTTTCCTCACACAGCACAGCTTCACATCCAGATGTTTCCTCACACAGCACAGCTTCACATCCAAATGTTTCCTCAGAAACCACAGCCTCACATCCAGATGTTTTCTCACACAGCACAGCCTCACATCCAGATGTTTCCTCAGAGACCACAGCTTCACATCCAGATGTTTCCTCAGAGACCACAGCTTCACATCCACATGTTTCCTCAGAGACCACAGCTTCACATCCAGATGTTTCCTCACACAGCACAGTCTCACATCCAGATGTTTCCTCACACAGCACAGCTTCACATCCAGATGTTTCCTCAGAGACCACAGCTTCACATCCAGATGTTTCCTCAGAGACCACAGCTTCACATCCAAATGTTTCCTCAGAGACCACAGCCTCACATCCAGATGTTTTCTCACACAGCACAGCTTCACATCCAGATGTTTCCTCAGAGACCACAGCTTCACATCCAGATGTTTCCTCACACAGCACAGCTTCACATCCAGATGTTTCCTCAGAGACCACAGCTTCACATCCAGATGTTTCCTCAGAGACCACAGCTTCACATCCAGATGTTTCCTCACACAGCACAGCTTCACATCCAAATGTTTCCTCAGAGACCACAGCTTCACATCCAAATGTTTCCTCAGAGACCACAGCCTCACATCCAGATGTTTCCTCAGAGACCACAGCTTCACATCCAGATGTTTCTTCACACAGCACAGCTTCACATCCAGATGTTTCTTCAGAGACCACAGCTTCACATCCAGATGTTTCCACTGCTGTCCCACAGCTGCCTGCTTTGACCAGTGTCTCATCCCGTCCAGCTGTGTTTGTCTCAGATCTTCTCAAGCCTGGAGCTTCAGCGCAGCCAGTCTTTAGAACGTCGTGGTTCCTGATTGGACACCAGGCTGGAACTGCAGCTGAGACGCTGGTTTCTTCTGCAGCACCTCCAGCTGTTGGCAGCAGCTCCGTCTCACCCGCAGCAGGAGACCTGATGAAGGCTCCGCCCACTGCTCCAGGCTCCGCCCTCAACCCAAACCGCTCAGTGACTGAAGAAGCTCCACCGACTCCAACAAATGCAGCTGCTTTTAACTCTGCTGGAACCATGACTGTTACCATGACAACCACTGCCTTCATAACTACCCCCAGGACCACCATCACCATGACAACAGCTACTAGTGCCACCACAGCACCCCATACAGCAGCTGCACCAACCACCACACCTCCAGCTCCAGCTGTAAGTTTCCTGTTTAGAATCAAAGCAGTTTAATGTCAGCTTCCGTTAGCCTGTTAGCTTCTGTTAGCTTCTGTTAGCCTATTAGCTTCCGTTAGCCTGTGTTAGCCTGTTAGCCTCTGTTAGCCTGTTAGCCTCCATTAGCCTTTGTTAGCCTCCATTAGCCTGGTAGCCTCTGTCAGTCTCCATTAGTCTCTGTTAGCCTCCGTTACCCTCTGTTAGCCTGTTAGCCTCCTTTAGCCTATTAGCCTTCGTTAGCCTGTGTTAACCTGTTAGCCTCTGTTAGCCTGTTAGCCTCCTTTAGCCTATTAGCCTCCATTAGACTCTGCTAGCCTCCATTAGCCTATTTGCTTCCATTAGCCTATTAGCTTCCGTTAACCTATTAGCTTCCGTTAGCCTCTGTCAGCCTCCGTTACCTTCTCTTCTGCTCTCTGTGCTCAATAAACTGCATTCTAATCCAGCTGAACTACAGTAAAGCTGCTCTCATTTCCAGATGTTTCTAAATGGCAGTTTAATGTTCAGATGTCTGAACAGTTTTAATAATCCATGGCTCTTCAGTGACTCTCAGCTTCTTAAACACGGACCATCTTACATTTTTACTGACTTTATTTAACCAGGAAGTCCCTCAGATTCAGATGTGTCTTCAGGAACAAGAAGGACCAACAAGACATCTTTAGAAACATGAAGAAAATGTTCTGCTGGTCCCTTCATGAAGATCAACAAACCAAATCAGAGTCTGATATAAAACACAGAAAACTCCGGGTCTTAAATCAGTTTTCAGAATGTTCTCTGGTTCTTCAAAGCTTGTTCAGCTTGTTATTTAGAAAATGGTTCTTCCGTATGTGGTTCTTTAAGGGTCTTCATGTTTATGGAGTTCTTCATGGAGTTCTTTGGTTTAGTATCAGGAAACAGCTGCAGCTGAACATGATTTAATTCTGGATGAAACGTTGTTCTGTCTGACCATCAATCCAAAACCAAAACGTGTTCTAATGCAAGGAACCGATATATGCTGGGAGTTCTTTGACTATTTTTCTGAAACTATTATCAAGTCCAGTCAAGAAGGTAGAAGCAGCTGGCTCCACAAAGAACTATCTGGGAAATGGTTCCTTAAAGAACTTGTTTTTATGGTGCCTAAAGGAACCATTTCTGATGGTTCCCTGAGACTCCTTTCTGGGTTCTTTAGAGAACCCTTTGAAGAAACAGTTCCTTTAAGAACCTCTTGCTCAAAGGTTCTTTGTGAACTAGACAAACTCTCTACATGTAGAGTCTTCTTCTGTGTTCTCCCCTACCAACTCTGAGCAGAACCAACATGAGAACACGAGAACATGATGATACAGTAAAACAGGGAATCATCCATTTTGACGGTTCTCATCTTCATTACTGCTAATGTTCCACCAAAACGACAAGACCCACCACTATTTTGAGGGAACTGCAAAGCTGCATCCTGTTCTTAGCTCCGCCCACAGCAGTTTGATTGGTTTCATTTGTTCCTGCAGAACGTTCTCCACTAAATCCCTGAAAGTTGTGACCTGACACCAGAAGAACTTCAATAAACTTGAGACTCTAAAGAACCACAGAAAGATGCTGAAGAACCATCCACTAATCAGATGTTCTTCAGGTGGTGATAGTTTGAAGAGCAGATGCAGTAAGCCTGTTTTCTCTCCTTGATGTCATTGATGGAGACCAGCTGTAGTTCCTGGTTGTTCCTGCAGAGGGAGCTTCTTCCTGTTTAATCCTGTAGGGACCAGAGGAGGTAAAAGCAGAGAGCATTGTGGGAGTTTAGCAGCAATGGCCACCATGACAGAGACTAGACCCTCCAGAAAAATGCGATTATGCGATCGCATGAATTCCCGCATTAATCACCAAAATGCCGCTGATTATGCGGGGGTCAATTATTTCCCAAAAGGCCGCATAATCCCCGCAAAACAGCGCATAATTCCCGCAAGAATCTCACATTTCCACGAAAAAAGAGAAATATGCGGGTCCCGCTTGATTTCACAATTTCCGCATAAAATGAGAAAACTATAACGAATATAAATGGAGTTGTGAGTTTTTATGTGACGCCCGGCCTGACGTCATCAGTTCATTCACACACACTAGAAGCACGAGCTGATGCAGAGCGGCGCCAGTGTTGCCAACTTAGCGACTTTCTCACTAAATCTAGCGACTTTCCAAAGCGTCCTAGAGACTTTTTTTTGTCAAAAGCGACTAGCCACAAATCTAGCGACTTTTTCTGCCATTTTGGAGACTCTGATAGAAAAACTCAGCTCATTCTGCAGTTACTGTCCTCAACCAGCAGCAGGTGCTGCTGTGAGCTCCTCCCAGAGCACAGACTGTCAGTCCAGTAACCCCACAGCAGACCCAGTGTCTGATTAGAGGACTCATCACTCCAGACGACAGATGAATCACACATGCACAAAGTCACTACAGATCCCATCCAGACTTACGGAGCGGGATATAAATGAAAATGTTTCTTCTCTGTCAAACTAAAATAAACCACAGCATTTAGCCTCTAGTACAAAAACATATTTTGGGTGTTTTATACTCACTTTTTGGTCTCTTCCACAACGTTATTCCTCTCCTACAACGTTGATTACAATTACATGCAAACTGGGAAATATGTAAATTAGGCGATGACGTCATTTAGCGACTTCTAATCACCTTTTTTCCCAGTTCTTACATATTTTGCATCTTTTTGCATATTTCACATCTATTCGCATACTTTGCAACTTTCTGCAATTTCCCCGCATAAAATGGCATAAAAACCCCGCACATTTATTCGCATAATCAACTATTTTAGCCCACGTTTTTCTGGAGAGTCTAAAAGACTAATAGGAGTTCATGACCTCCAACCAGAACTCAGGTGTTTCAGAAGAACAGAAGCATCAGGAGGAAAGTTCTGTGATCAGATTATTGATCAGTTTATTGATCATAGGTTAGAAACAGTTTTCCTCTAACATGTAAATGAGTTAAAGCTGCTGCTCATCAGTGAAAAATGTCCTGTTGGAATGGTTCCTGATCTCAGCCTGTGAGGAGCAGAACCCTGTTTGCTGGTTCTGTTTGGACCCTGACGGGTCGGTTCCTGTAGTTGGAGTCTGTGGAGGTGAAGCTGTTTCCTAACCGGCTCTGATAACAATAGCTGGATCAGGAAGGAAAGCAGGGCGTGGTGTTCTGCAGATCCATTAGAATGTCTGGCCTGAGGCAGGATGCAGCACAGAGAGCTCTGGGTTACTGTAGAACACGCTGCAGAACCCAAACCCTGAGAGGAGAACGGGTTCTGACAGAGATCTGGACTCTATCTCAGTATGAATTAAATCAGCCGGGATGTTCTGGGTTGGTTCTGGAGCATCAAGAAGGAGAGTGAACACAAAAACTGACCAGCTGTCCTCAGAGCTGACATCCAGGTTTCAGTGAGGTGGCCAATGAGGTGTCAGCAGTTCAGGTTGTTTAGTTTTTAATTCAGCCGTTTTTTTCAGAGCTTTCTTCAGTTTTTATTGTGTTATTTCATTTAAAAGCATTATTGTGTGTGTTTATTGGTGGAGAGTGTCTGTGCTCACTGATGTCTCACCTGTCCAGGTACAGCCCCCCGCTGCTCCTCGCTGCTCCGCCCATCTGACGGAGATCAGCAGCAGCTCCACCTCAGCTGTGGTCCGGCTAACATCTGCTGGTGTCAACTGCAGCTTCAGCCTGGTGACCGAGGTGGACCCTACTGCCCCCCAGGTGGACCCTACTGCCCCCCAGGTGGACCCTACTGCCCCCCAGGTGGACCCTACTGCCCCCCAGGTAGACTCTACTGCCCCCCAGGTAGACTCGACTGCCCCCCAGGTGGACCCTGCTACCCCCCAGGTAGACTCTACTGCCCCCCAGGTAGAATCTACTGCCCCCCAGGTAGAATCTACTGCCCCCCAGGTAGACTCTACTGCCCCCCAGGTAGAATCTACTGCCCCCCAGGTAGAATCTACTGCTCCCCAGGTGGACCCTACTGCCCACCAGATAGACTCTACTGCCCCCAGGTAGACTCTGGGTCTGGTGGCTGTGGCTCAGGTGGTAGAGTCCAATGATCGAAGGTTCGGCGGTTTGATTCTCGCTCTCGCCTAGTCATGTGCTGTTGTGTCCTTAGGCAAGACACTTAACCCACCTTGCCTCCAGTGCTCTTCACTGGTGTATGAATGTGTGTGAATGTTGGTGGTGGTCGGAGGGGCCGTAGGCGTGGATTAGCAGCCACGCTTCCGTCCCCACCAGAGTGAGAATGTGTGAGCGTATGGTTGAATGGAAGCAATTGTTTTATCCATTTCATTCATTCACACTCTACTGCCCCCCAGGTAGACCCTGTTGCCCCCCAGGTGGACCCTGCTGCCCCCTGTGAGCCGGACGGAGACTCTGCCTCCATCTGCAGGGTTGCTGGGCTAGAACCCGGCACTCTGTACCGGCTGACAGTGGTTTCCAGAAAGGATAGCGTGAGGAGTAGTGGTTCACTGCATACAGGTAGGAACACACCTGAGGATCCCCACACCTGCAGCTGTTGGATGCTGTGACCTGGTTTTTCTGAATTGAACAGATTTTATAAATCTGCTTTTGTATCAGTAATCAGCAATCAGTAATCAATAAACAACAATCAGTTATCAATAAGCAGTAATCAGTAGTCAGCAATCAATAATCAGTAATAAATAATCAGTAATCATTAATCAATAATCAGTAATAAATCATCAGTAATCAGTAATAAATAATCAGTAATCATTAATCAGTAATAAATAATCAGTAATCATTAATCAATAATCAGTAATAAATAATCAATAATCATTAATCAATAATCAGTAATAAATAATCAATAACTCATTAATCAATAATCAGCAATAAATAATCAGTAATAAATAATCAATAATCATTAATCAGTAATAAATAATTAGTAATCAGTCATCAATAATCAGTAATAAATAATCAGTAATAAATAATCAATAATCATTAATCAATGATCAGTAATAAATAATCAGTAATCAGTAATAAATAATCAATAATCAGCAATAAATAATCAGTAATAAATAATCAATAATCATTCATCAATAATCAGTAATAAATAATCAATAATCAGCAATAAATAATCAATAATCAGCAATAAATAATCAGTAATCAATAATAAATAATCAGTAATAAATAATCAATAATCATTCATCAATAATCAGTAATAAATAATCAGTAATCATTAATCAATAATCAGTTATAATAATCAGTAATCAGTAATAAATAATTAGTAATCATTCATCAATAATCAGTAATAAATAATCAATAATCATTAATCAATGATCAGCAATAAATAATTAGTAATCAATAATAAATAATCAATAATAAATAATCAATAATCAGTAATAAATAATCAGTAATCATTCATCAATAATCAGTAATAAATAATCAATAATCATTAATCAATAATCAGTAATAAATAATCAATAATCAGTAATAAATAATCAGTAATAAATAATCATAATCAGTAATAAATAATTAGTAATAAATAATCAATAATCAGTAATAAATAATCAGTAATAAATAATTAGTAATCATTCATCAATAATCAGTAATAAATAATCAATAATCATTAATCAATAATCAGTAATAAATAATCAATAATCAGTAATAAACAATTAGTAATAAATAATCATAATCAGTAATCATTCATCAATAATCATTAATAAATAATCAATAACTCATTAATCAATAATCAGTAATAAATAATCAGTAATCATTCATCAATAATCAGTAAGAAATAATCAGTAATCAGTAAGAAATAATCAATAACTCATCATTTCTGTCTGTAAGACTGCAGCTCTCCACATGTTTCAGATTTTATCCATGAATAGTTTTCAGTCAGACGTCACAATCAGCGGGAACACCAGAACCAGAACCTGAACCTGTCCTCTTGTTTCTCTGTCTCAGACCCGATCGGTCCGGACCATCTGGAGGTCCAGCCTGACCCGGTCCACAGCGGGTCCGGTCTGTGGGTGTCCTGGTCTCGGTCTGTGGGTCACGTGGATCGGTATGATGTGAGTCTGGAGGACAGCAGCTCTGGATCCGTCCTCAGAACCACGGTCATGGACTCTGCTGCCCCCCAGTCCGGGTTCTTCTCTCTGACCCCCGGAACCCGGTACACCGTCAGCGTGGTGGCTTCCTCCGGAACCAAGACCTCCTCACCTGTCCAGACCAGTGCTGCTACAGGTGAGACGGATCACTTGTCCTCTGTAGGATGTCACAGAGAATCACTGTTAGCTTCACAATATCTTAGCAGGAAGTTCTTAGGAGAACCCTGAAAGGTTCCTGAAGGAAACAACAGACAAAGGTTCCTTCTTTGAGGAACCTTTTATCAGATGGTTCTCTGTGAGGACTTGATACGAGTTGTAAACTGAAAAGTCCTGGGTTCCTTCCATTAGAACACATGTAATATTTTGAGTTCTAGCCTGTTGGTCAGACAGAACAAAACGTTCTAAGAGCTCTGACTTCATGCTGTTACCTGCCACCAAACCAAAGAATAAACATAAGGAATATTTAAAGAACCATAAAATGAAGAACCATCATCCAAACAAACAGGTTCTTGGGGTGGAGATGGAACCCTTGAAGAACCAGTGTTTTATATATGAGGGTGCTTTAAAAGTTCTCTGGCTCAGATTTAAATCCACAAGAACCAGAATGTTTGTTCCCTCGTAGAACCAATAGATCAGGTGACCTTAACCAGGTTCTGCCACCTGATAGATCCAAACATTTCAGTTTTCCTGGTTTCTGCCTTCACCTGAATCAGTTCTGCTCCTACAGTTTCAGAACCTAAAGCTGCTGTGGTTCCTTGGTTCTGATGCTGGGTTCTGACCCTCTGTCCCTCTGTTCTCCAGCCCCATCTACCGTGGACGGCCTGCAAGTGGCGTCCTTGTCCCCGGACGTCCTCTCCGTGTCTTGGCAGGCCGGTCCCGGCCGGGTGGAGAACTTTAGGGTTCTGCTGACGGATCAGGATGAGGTTCTGCTGAAGAACATCACTCTGGAGAACATGTCTTCATCCGCTGAGCTGGACGGACTGCAGCCAGGAACACCGTACACCGTCACCGTGGTAACAGAGGCGGCCGGCCTGCAGAGCTCCGCTTCCACACAGGTCACCACAGGTAGGTATTATGGGATGTTCTTAGACTCACTGTTCCTCCAGACAGAACCTGATGTTTTTAGGTTCTTGAACAAAACTCTGGTTCTTTATCATTATTCTTCTAACTGAACGTTCTCCATCTGAACATGAGAACAGACGCTCCAGAGGTTCTGTTCTACCTGTTTACCTTCATGTGGAGGTTCTCATGTCTGTGGTGGTTCTCCAGGTGATCAGAGGAGCTTCAGTAAGAATCAACTGGAATCTAAAGTAGAAGTCTGATTTCTTATTACTGAAGAACTCAGCTGATCATCAGTTGATGAGGTAGAACCAAAGATCTTCAGCTCCATAAATGCAGAACCTGAGCTACAACAGAACTCAGTGTTCTATCTGTGTGCTGGATGGATCTCCAACAAGTAGAAGATGTTTCACCATGCTGGATGGATCTCCAACATGTAGAAGATGTTTCACCATGCTGGAAGGAGCTCCATCAACTAGAAGATGTTTCACCATGCTGGATGGATCTCCAACAAGTAGAAGATGTTCCGCCATGCTGGAAGGATCTCCATCAACTAGAAGATGTTCCACCATGCTGGAAGGAGCTCCAATAACTAGAAGATGTTCCACCATGCTGGAAGGAGCTCCAATAACTAGAAGATGTTCCACCATGCTGGAAGGAGCTCCAGTAACTAGAAGATGTTCCACCATGCTGGAAGGATCTCCATCAACGAGAAGATGTTCCACCATGCTGGAAGGAGCTCCAATAACTAGAAGATGTTCCATCATGTTGGATGGATCTCCAACACGTAGAAGATGTTCCACCATGCTGGAAGGAGCTCCAATAACTAGAAGATGTTCCACCATGCTGGAAGGAGCTCCAATAACTAGAAGATGTTCCACCATGCTGGAAGGAGCTCCAGTAACTAGAAGATGTTCCACCATGCTGGAAGGATCTCCATCAACGAGAAGATGTTCCACCATGCTGGAAGGAGCTCCAATAACTAGAAGATGTTCCATCATGTTGGATGGATCTCCAACACGTAGAAGATGTTCCACCATGCTGGAAGGAGCTCCAATAACTAGAAGATGTTCCACCATGCTGGATGGAGCTCCAATAACTAGAAGATGTTCCACCATGCTGGATGGAGCTCCAATAACTAGAAGATGTTCCACCATGCTGGAAGGAGCTCCAATAACTAGAAGATGTTCCACCATGCTGGATGGAGCTCCAATAACTAGAAGATGTTCCACCATGCTGGAAGGAGCTCCAATAACTAGAAGATGTTCCACCATGCTGGAAGGAGCTCCAATAACTAGAAGATGTTCCACCATGCTGGAAGGAGCTCCAGTAACTAGAAGATGTTCCACCATGCTGGAAGGATCTCCATCAACGAGAAGATGTTCCACCATGCTGGAAGGAGCTCCAATAACTAGAAGATGTTCCACCATGCTGGAAGGAGCTCCAATAACTAGAAGATGTTCCACCATGCTGGATGGAGCTCCAATAACTAGAAGATGTTCCACCATGCTAGAAGGATCTCCATCAACGAGAAGATGTTCCACCATGCTGGAAGGAGCTCCATCAACTAGAAGATGTTCCACCATGCTGGATGGAGCTCCATAAACTAGAAGATGTTCCACCATGCTGGAAGGAGCTCCAATAACTAGAAGAAGCTTTTATTTTAGTCTCTCTGAGGAAACACTGCCTGCAGTTCATCCTGTAGAACCAGAACCAGGAGAGGACGGTTCTGGTTCTCCAAGATCTGGTTAGGACTAAAGGTTTATTTTCTCCTCCTCAGCTCCAGCTCCGGTGTCGGGGCTGGTCCTGGACAGTGCAGGCAGCTCCGATATTCTACGGGCCTCCTGGGTCTCTCCTGCAGGGAGGCTGGACTCCTACCTAGTGGTCCTTTGGGCTCCGGGTTCGGCCCCCCAGCGGCACCGCCTTCAGCCCAACACCACCCAGGTGGAGTTTGAGGGTCTGACTCCTGGACGCAGCTACCAGCTGTCAGTCAGCAGCTCAGCTGGTGGGCGGATCTCTGAGACCAGGACCCAGGGAAGGACAGGTAGGCTCACCTGGGGGGTTCTTCTGGTCTCAGTAACGGATTCATCGGTCTGATACCCCTGGTGGTAATATTTGCCCCGGTGTGTTCCAGTGCCCGCCCCAGTGTCAGGGCTCTTCCTGTCTGCTGACAGCAGAGAGCTACAGCTCAGCTGGACGCCCCCTGCAGGCGATTGGGAGAGCTACAGCGTGGTTCTGAGGAACGGATCGGAGGTTCTGGTGAATCGGACCGTCGGTAAGCTGAGCAGACGCCACGTCTTCTCAGTCCTGGATCTGGGTCTGCTGCCGGGTCGCCTGTACAATGCCGAGGTGACGGTACACAGCGGCATTCTGGGAAACAGGGCGGCCTGCAGTGCACGGATTGGTGAGTCGGTTCTTTACCTCCAGAACTACAGCTACTGATGCTGAAGTTCTGGACTCGTGTTCCTCACTGTGTCTGTTTGAGCTTTTTGTTCTGTTTCAGTTGTTCTGTGTCTTGCTTTTGTGATTCTGTCCTTTATGATGTTTTCTTTACTTGTTGACATTTTGTCTGATTATTTGTTGTTTTGTGTCTCCTTTGTGTAGTCCAACAACACAACACCTGACTGGTTCAGAGAGTAGAAAATCTGTGGATTCTTTGTGATTTTAGTTTTTATTCTGCTGATTTTTAAACATGAAACCTTAAAATCAGAGGTCAGAAGGTTTCATGAAGTTTAGATTCCAGTTCAGAATCAGACCTGCCTCTGATACATCCACGATACTATGTTACCCATGAGCCTCAGCTGCTGTTGGTCAGTCATATCGGAAACTCATTACCACGGTTACTGAGTTCATCCAAATTTAGCCCAAAACTACCCCAGAGCTGCAGATAAATGAAGCTCTGTGATTGGCCGTGTTTGTGAGGTGCACTCTGGGAGCTGTAGTTTAGCTTTGGGGACAGTTGAAGTACAGTGTCCATGGTAACCGTCCCTCCTCCCTGCAGCGCCACGTCCGGTGCAGCTGTCGGTCCGTCAGGCCGATGAGACGTCACTGAGTGTGCTCTGGACCCAGCCGGCAGGACACTGGGACGGGTTCACGGCGCTGCTCAGACAGATGGACCAGATCCTGGACCAGAGGAACCTGACCTGGGATGCCACGGGGGTCAGCTTCACCGGACTGACTGCCGGACGCTGCTACACCATCAACGTGACGACCAGCAGTGGTGACCTGACCAGTTCAGCTTCGGTGACGGCGTGGACCAGTACGTCTGCTGCTGCTTGTGTGTCTGTGGTTTGTTTGTGTGTCTGTGGTTGGTGTTTGTGTCTGTGGTTTGTGTGTCTGTGTGTTGGTGTGTGTGTCTGTGGTTGGTGTGTGTGTCTGTGTGGTTGGTGTGTGTGTCTGTGGTTGGTGTTTGTGTCTGTGGTTTGTGTGTCTGTGTGTTGGTGTGTGTGTCTGTGGTTGGTGTGTGGGTCTGTGTGGTTGGTGTGTGTGTTTGTGGTTGGTGTGTGTCTGTCTGTGGTTGGTTTGTGTGTCTGTGGTTAGTGTGTGTGTCTGTCTGTGGTTGGTTTGTGTGTCTGTAGTTGATTTGTGTCTGTGGTTGGTTTGTGTATCTGTGGTTGGTTTGTGTGTCTGTCTGTGGTTGGTGTGTGTGTCATTGGTTGGTGTGTGTGTCTGTGGTTGGTGTGTGTGTCATTGGTTGGTGTGTGTGTCTGTGTGGTTGGTGTGTGTCTGTGGTTGGTTTGTGTCTGTGGTTGGTGTGTGTCTGTGGTTGGTGTGTGTCTGTGGTTGGTGTGTGTGCCTGTGGTTGGTTTGTGTGTCTGTGGTTGGTGTGTGTGTCTGTGATTAGTTTGTGTGTCTGTGGTTGGTTTGTCTGTCTGCATGGTTGGTTTTTGATGACGTCATGAATCAGGAGTCTCTTGTCTGTTTTCATTACTTCCTGTGTCCGTCCTAAAGTGTTTCTGTCCTCTCAGGTCCATCGCAGGTCCGTGGGTTGCAGCTGTCCAACCTAGGCAGCACCGACAGCCTTCAGGCCCGGTGGGAACCCGCCTCCGGAGATCTGGACTCCTACCAGGTTCTGCTGGTCCATGACAGTAGCATCATCAAGAATGAGAGCGTGACGGCCGACACCAGCAGTGTGAGCTTCCCGAGTCTGAGGCCCGGAGCCCTGTACCGGGTGGTGGTGACCACGGTCCGAACCGGACTCACTTCCAGACAGACAGTGGCAGAGGGACGCACTGGTAAGACCACCAAAGCCACCAGAACCACCAGATGTTAGGGTTTGCATTGAGGCTAAGGTGTATAAGGGGAATGGAAATATGCTTTTATTTTACAACAAAGTATGAACAACAACAGAACTACAACTGCAGATGATTGACTACAACCAGAAGTGATGACAAGTCACAACGAGACCCGCTTAAGGCAGCTAGAACAACAGGAACTGTCTAGTGGGCTGGTGGGCAAATAACAGAACAAGTTATGTAACAAAAATTAAACAAACCCATGGAAGGGAACACCTAAGCAAACATTAGCAACAAAGTACCCCACCACGAAAACTGGAGAAGTATGCTAACCAAGATTTCAACTCCCACCTCTGGAAGAGTTTCTCCTGCATCCAGGGGAGGTTGGGGACATGGAGTCTGCGTGGTCCATGTTCAAAGCCTCCATTGCAGAAGCAGCTGTTAGGAGCTGTGGTCTGAAGGTCACTGGTGAATGTTGTGCTGGAAACCCAAAAACCTGCTGATGGACACCAGTGGTGAGGGAAGCTGTCAGGCTGAAGGAGGAGGACTTTAGGGCCTGGCTGGCTCGGGGGTCTCCTGAAGCAGATGACAGGTACCGATCGTCCTAAAGGGCTGCAGCTGCAACAGTTGTGGAAGCTAAAACTCTGGTGTGGGAGGAATTTGGAGAGGCTATGGAGAAGGACTTTTGTTGAAACTGAGGAGGTTCTGGCAAACCATTTGAGGCAGGGCTTTGCTCAGGCTGTGTACAGTCAGTTGGAGAACTGTTGACCCGTACTGGGGACATTGTCAGGTGGTGGAAAGAGGACTTTGAGGAACTCCTGAACCCAGTAAACACGTCCTCTGTGGGGGAGGCAGAGCCTGAAGACTCGAGGAATCTTCATCCACATCCATGACAGAGGTCGCTGAAGTAGTTAAGGAGCTCCTCGGTGGCTCCAGGTGTGGATGAGATCCACCCTGAGATGCTGAAGGTTCTGGACATTGTTGGACTGTCTTGGCTGACATGTCTCTACAATGTGGACATCAGGTGCGGTACCTGTGGAGTGGCAGACCAGGATGATGGTTCCTATCTTCATAAAGGAGGACCAGAGAGTGAGTTCCAACTACCGGGGTATCGCACTTCTCAGCCTGGAAGGGAGGCTCTGACCAATTGAAGAACCTCAGATTCAGGAGGAACAAAAAGGATTCCATCCTTGTTGTGGAACGGCGGATCAGATCTTTACTCTTGTGGAGCTGCTGAGGGGGTCATGGGAGTTGGACCTGCCCGTCTACATGTGTTTTTTTGGATCTAGAGAAGGTCTATGACTGTGTCCCCTTAGGGGCTCTGTGGGGGTTCTGAGGGAGTATGGGGTACCGGGCTCTCTGATACAAGACATTCAGTCCCTGTAGAACCAAAGTGAGAGCTGTGTCCTCATACTCACAAAGTCAGACTGGTTTCCAGTGGATGTTGGACTCCTCCAGGGCTGCCCCTTGTCTCTGATCCTGTTTGTGGTCTTCATGGATCTCAAGGATCAGTCGGGGTGAGGAGGGTGTCTGGTTTGAGGACCTCAGGATCTCTGCTTGTTGCAGATGATGTGGTTCTGTTGGTTCCTCAGACCTTCAGCAGCACTGGAGCACTTTACAGCCAAGTATGAAGTGGTGGGGATGAGGATCAGAGCCTCCAAGTCTGAGGTCATGGTTCTCTGATGGAAACCAGTGGATTGGTCCCTCTGGGTTAGGGGGAGTTGCTTCCCCAAGTGAAGGAGTTCAAGTATGTCAGAATCTTGTTCAGGAGTGAAGGGAAAATGGAGCTAGAGATGGACAGGAGGATTGGAGCAGCATCAGCAGTAATGAAGGCGTTGTATTGAACCGTCACGATGAAGAGGGAGCTGAGCCTCAAGGAGAAGATCTCAGTTTACCATCCATCTACGTTCCAGCCCTCACCTATGGTCATGAGCTCTAGGTAGTGACCCAAAGAATGAGATCATGGATACAAGCGTCTGAAATGAGCTTCCTCTGTAGGGTGTCTGGGTTCAGCCTTAGAGATAGGAGGAGAAGATCAGACATCTGGAGGGAGCTCAGAGTAGAGCTGCTGATCCTTCACCTCTAAAGGAACCAGTGGAGGTGGTTTGGACATCTGATTCAGATCCTTCAGGGAGACTTCCTTTGGAGGTTTTCTGAACACGTCCACCTGGGAGGAGCCCCCGGGATAGACCCAGAACTACTTGAAGGGATTATATATCTCCTCTGGTCTGGGAATGCCTCAGGATCCAACAGGAAGAGCTGGAAAGAGTTGCTGAGAGGAGGAACGACTGAAATGACTTGCTTCATCTGCTGCCTCCACGACCCGGCCACGATAAGAGGAAGAACATGGATGGATGGATGGATGGATGGATGATTGATGGATGGATAAATGGATGGATGGATGATTGATGGATTGATTGATGGATGGATGATTGATGGATTGATTGATGGATGATGGATGATTGATGGATTGATTGATGGATGATGGATGGATGCATGATTGATGGATGGATGGATGGATGACTGATGGATTGATTGATGGATGGATGGATGATTAATTGGATTGACTGATTGACTGATTGATGGATGGATGGATGATTGATGGATTGATTGATGGATGGATGGATGAATGGATGATGGATGGATGATGGATGGATTGATGGCTGGATGGATGATTGATGGATTGATTGATGGATGGATGGATAGATGGATGGATGGATGGATGGACGATTGATGGATTGATTGATGGTTTGATGGAGGGCCTAGGGGCTGAAACAGAGTAGGTCCTTGGTGTGGTGGCGTTGGCGTGGCAGGAGGAGGTGAAGATGGACCAACGGTCAGGACCGGGGGTGAGGGAATGATCCAGAGACGAGGTGAGTTAATGGTTGTACCAGTGAACAGCAGACACCAGAGGGTTGAAGCAGATAGTTCCAGGAAGAAGCAGGCAGGAGTCCAGACTGGAAGGAGAAAAAACAGGAAGTAGTTGGAATCAAAAGGTAGAAGAGGTGGACTAACCAGCAACTCGCTACTAACTGTTGATTAGTGAGTGACGTCTGTTCTTATGTCTGAGGAGGTGGTTGATTGGATCACTCCCACCTGCTCACACTGATTGGAATGACCCACACCTCTCGCCTCACTTGCACATGCTCAGTCTAGGAAAGAGAGAAAGGAGGGGGGAAGGAGAGCACTGCCACCATCTCTGCTCCCAGAGCTCCAGCAACACCTTCAAGGTTCATCTGTGTGTGTGTGTGTGTGTGTGTGTGTGTGTGTGTGTGTGTGTGTGTGGGCGGGTAATTATAGGGGTTGTGGGGATAGGAAAACCAAAAGAAATGTCATTTGTGGAGCCCTCATTTGGGTCCCCATGAGGGGAAACAGTGTTTTCTTGGCCATGTTGTTGTTACTGAAAAAAAGTAAAAGTGCAAAAACGTTTCTTTAGGGTTAGGCATTGTTTTGGTCTGGGTTAAGGTTAGGGTTGGGGTTTAGGGTTAGACAATTGTCTTTTACATGGCACGGGTCTACCAAACCCAGATAAGGATTGCCCCTCCATAAGGGAGGGGCAAATAATGGTGTAGGGGCCTGCCCCTGCTATGCCCAGTCCTCTCCCAGCCCAGACAACAAATGAAAAATCAGAGAAGAACATCATCTGTGCACTTAGGGGAGAGAGAGAGGGAAAAAAAAGGGGGGGGGGGGACAATAAAAGGAAAAATAAAACTTTGAGGTTCACCCAAATGATACCAATTAAACTAAACTTATGGAGTTTTGAACCCAGGGTTCCCAGTTTGAGAGTCAAAGTCCAATCTGATGAGTTATAGTTCATTTGTTGCAGTCTAAGCTTTCAACAGGTCTAATTTGTTTGAATTTAGAGTCGAACAGGGGGAAGAAAACTAGAGCCTTGAGAGCTAGACAATTGTTTCTAATTATGCTGCCCTTGTGTGGTTTTGAACACAAGGTTCTCGGTTTGAGAGTCGAGGTTCAAACCAGTGAGCTATAACTCATTTGTTTTAATTTGAACATAAGAGACTTAAATAGTTAAGGTTAGGGTCGAAAAGGGGACTACACAAGTCTTGAGACCCAAACACCCGTTTCTAATCCAGCTGTCCTTATGCGGTTTTGAACCTGGGATTCTCCATTTGAGAGTAGAGGTTCAAACCAATAAGCTATAGTTTATTTGCTTCAATTTAAACTTTTCAACAAATCCAAATAATTAAGGCTAGGATACAGGAAAAGGGTAAGGGTTAAAATGCACAGTGAAAAAATAAGAAAGTAAATAATAAAGAAAAAAGTTTAAAATCAAGATCGGGACTTAATCGAAGAACTGTGTTTTCTTTTATGGTAAAGAGTAATAAAAGTGTCTTTTATGAGTGGGCCCTTATTGGGTCCCAACCTTGACAGAGAAAAGGTAAGGTGGGGTTCTGTCCCCTGCAGTTGCTCTGAGGCTAGGGCAGATACAAGGCCCGGCTTCTCCCCCCCTGCAGAAAGGGTCCTCGCCATCCCATTGGTCATCTGCGGTTCCTTCAGGTCCTGTGGAGGAGCCGGTGGGAAACTTGATGGGGCATCGACTTTCCGCTGCAGGCCAAGGGTTGGATTATTGGTGTCAGCCAGGTCCCTGCGCCCCGACTGCCCCCTCCGTCCAATGGTCCTGGACCGTGATGTAGAGGGAGATCTGGGGCTCGGTGATTTTTGGCCCTCCTCATTCCCTCCAGGAAGGACCCTCGTCGTCACGTCGGTCGTCTGCGGTTCCTCCAGGTGCTGTGGTGGGGCCAGCGGGGAACTCGGTGGGATGTCGGCCCTCCGTTGAAGGCCAAGGGCTGGGTCGCCGGTATCCACCGGGTATCTCCGGCTCCGCCTCCTCCTCCCTCCAGCGGCTATCTGCAGCTCTCTCCGCCGTCCGGTGGTCCCGGATCGTAGTGCAGAATGAGGTTCAGGGTCCGATGCTCTGTGGTCACCCAACCGGTCCCCAGATGCCACCGGTGGTAGAGGTGGCCGCCAGTCCCAGCTAGTTGGATCCTGGTCCTTCACCGCCTCCAACCTAAATGAGTCTAAGGGACCCAGAGATGACAGAGGGACAGAAAGAGGGAAAGAAACCGGTGCTGCAGCGCAGGGCATCGGGGAGGCCTGGGGCCCAAACCCCCAATCATCCAATGGTGGGTTTAAAAAAAGAGTCATTATTGTCTCTGGTTGGAGGAGATGGAGAAAGTAATGAATCCTCGCTAAGAGTCTGCCTAACCTCCGTCAAAACCGAGTGAGCTAGCTTATGCTTATATCGACTCCTTGCCCAGCGGCAAGCCGTTTCAAAATCCTGCTCAATAAAAGGCATTGGCTCATGACACTTCATATCATAATAATGTTCATGTAAAATGTCCATAGTGATTCTCATCCAGTTGATAGTATTCTGGTGTATTTTTTCAGCAGTTTCTTGGTTTGGACTTGCCGGTTTAATGAATGAAGTCATCTTTTTTATTTTATTCCACAGTCCCTTTGGAAACGACTGTTCCTCAGATGTTTCTTTCAATCTATGCAAGTGGTAAAAACCTTGTATCATCTTAAAGTACCGTTTAGCATAATTGTTTGAATCCATCTCAGTCTCTAATCCCCTATCTTCGCCAAGTCCCTTCTACTGAAAAAAAATTCATAATTTTTAAAGATAAACAGTAATCTTTAATAACAATTAACAACAATCTTAAAAGACAATCCTTTAATTTTTAATCAGAACAATAAATAAAAAGTACCTAGATAAAATAACCTTTAAGAAACAATTTTTACAACAAGAAAAAGAAAGACAATCCCCTCCACCCAGGCTAAAAACCAAGTAAGAATACAACTGTAATCAAACTGGAACTCTGCACACCTTGGTAAGGTTTCACAAACATTTGTCAATCCAGAGGCTAACAAGACAAAGAGCTTAGGCCTACAATTGTAGCTTCAAAAGTCCAAGTCACCAAGATCACTGGAAGCATGTAAAGGCAGGTTCTCATATCCAAACAGTTAAAAAAGCATTCTTTTTTTTAAACTTCTTTTTATTGTTTTAACAAAGGAAATACAACATTATTGTGCAAATAGAACAATTAAATACATTATGATGAAATAAATCAAAAATAACCCCATTCCACCCTTCCCTTTGGTACCTTTCCCCTCCACAAAACAAATAAACCATAAAAAGGACGTGGGACAAGCCAGGCATACATAGACCGAGTGTACATAAAGAGTTAAACAAAATAACTCATGATCCTCAGTAAAAAATAAAATTCTTCTTAGCATATTCTGTGGTGTGACCTTAGTGAATCAAGTTATAGAAATCACTCCAAACAACAGCTCAATCTGGTGTAAGTGTAAATTGTGTGCTGTTAATCAGGACAAAAAATGGATTCCAGATCTTACTGAACTTTTCTGATTGTCCATTAATCGACAACCTGATTTTTTCAAGTTTTACAAAGTGTAAGACATCCCTGAGCCACCGCATGTGTGTGGGAGGTAGAATAGATTTCCATCTTAATAGAATTAGCCTCCGGGCAAGAAGAGTAGCAAAGGCCAAGGTGTCTTTCTGTGAGGAGGAGAGGCTGAGTGGGGGCAATGGAACTCCAAAAATAGCTATGAACGGACATGGTGGAATCAATACACCTATAATTATCGATAACGAGGAGACGATTTCTTGCCAAAATTTAGAAAGAAGTGGGCATTGCCAGAACATATGAAAATAATTAGCAGGGGTATGATGGCAACGATCACAAGATGGTGACACATTCTTAAACATCTTTGCCATACGTTCTTTAGTATAGTGAGCACGGTGTAAAATTTTACATTGAATAAAACAGTGTTTGGCACAAATAGAGGATTTATGCACCCTACGTAAAGCCTCACCCCAGATGTTTCCAGAGATTTCCATTCCTAAGCTAGTTTCCCAAGTTCTTCTATAACTCTCCAAGGAGTCTGACCTAAGTTTGTGAATGTTAGAGTATATAGATGAAACAGCTCCTTTAAGGGATGAAAAAACAATCAGGAAGCTGTCAATATCAGAATCAGGAGGTAAGGCAGGGAAACATGCGTATGTCTTAGAAACGAAACTTCGCACTTGAAGATATCTGAAAAAATGATTTTTTGGCAAGGAAAATTTAGACACTAATTCCTGAAAGGAGGCAAATATCCCAGCGATAAATAAATCCCTGACGCACCTCACTCCTAGTTGTGCCCAAACTGAAAAAGCATTATCCATCAGTGATGGAGTAAATATTTGGTTACCAGATAAGGGGAGTTTAGTGGAGAGTGATTGGAAGCCAAAGTAACGACGGAACTGGACCCATATTCTCAGTGATGACAACACAATGATATTATTTGTATGCTTGGAGACCGAGGAGGAAAGCTGTGAGTATAATAAAGACCGGGTGTACAGAATTAGCCTCCATAATCAACCACACAGGTGGAGCCTCAAGGTTACCATACTGAATCCAAAAGTTAAGATTTCTTATATTCACCGCCCAATAATAAAATAACATATTTGGTAACGCCATCCCCCCCAGATCTTTCGGTCTCTGAAGTGATTGTAGTCTTAGATTGGGTGTTTTTTTTATTCCAAATGAAGTTCAACATAATGCCATCAAGTTTACGAAAAAAGGCGCGGGGAATAAAAATGGGATACATTGAAACAAGTACATAAAACGAGGTAGAATATTCATTGTAATTATATTGATTTTAGCAGCTACTGATAAATATAAAAGGGACCAACGGTCAAAATCAGATTTAATTTGTGTCATCAGAGGTGAAGTTTCTTTTAAATAGTTTATCATATGTGTCAGTTACATGAATGCCTAAATAATGAAAACCTGACCCAGCTAGTTTGAAAGGAACATTTTGAAGGGGATAATTTTTAGAATGTTGACCAATAAGAAATAACTCGCTCTTACCGAGATTCACTTTGTACCCTGAGATCTTACTAAATGAGTCAATAATGGAAAGTGCTACTGGAATAGACTGAGATAAGTCTGAAGTGAACAAGAGTAGATCATCTGCATAAAGAGTAAGTTTGGATTCTACCCCATCTCTAATAATTCCTGTTAATTTAGGGTGGCCACGTATGGCGATAGCCAAAGGCTCTATAGCTATAGTGAACAAGAGGGGACTAAGTGGGCATCCCTGTCTTGTGGAACGTTGAAGTAAGAAAGGTGCTGAACTTAGCCCATTAGTCTTTACCGTGGCTTGTGGTGAGGAGTACAGTAGTTTGATCCATGAGATAAATTTGGGACCGAAACTGAATTTCTTTAAAATAAAAAACAAATAATTCCACTCCACTCTGTCAAATGCCTCTTCAGCATCTAGTGAAATTAAAGCTTCTGTGGAAGTAGAAGAATTAGAGTTGTATACAATATTAAACACCCGCCTCAGATTAAAAAAGGAATGCCTACCCTGAATAAAGCCTGTCTGGTCCATTGAAATGATAGATGGGAGTGTGGTTTCCAGTCGCTTTGCTAGTAATTTAGATAAAATTTTAAAGTCTGCATTAAGCAGGCTAATAGGCTAATATGAACTACAAAGTACTGGATCCTTGCCCTTTTTAACAGTAAGGAAATACAAGCCTGAGAAAAAGTTTGTGGAAGGGTGCCGTGATCAAAAGATTCAGTAAAACTTCTAATAGTAGTGGAGCTAATTTCTTCCAAAATACTTTGTAAAATTCGCACGGAAAGCCATCTGGCCCGGGGCTTTTAACAGCTTGTAGAGATGTCACTGCCGCCTTAAGTTCAGCTATTGTAATTGGTTTCTCCAAATCTAGAGCCAAGTTTGGGTCCAAGATTGGAATATTCAGATTGTCACAGAAGTCATTTAATTCATCTACTGTGGGGTTAAACTCAGAGGCATAAAGAGATTCGTAAAATTCTCTAAAACAATTATTAATCTCCACAGGATCCGATGTTAAACCAGATTTAGTCTGAATTTGAGGAATTAATTGAGAGGATGTGATTTTCCGGAGTCTGTGTGCTAGTAATTTACTTTGCTTGTCTCCATATTCGTAGAAAGTTGACCTGGACTGTGAGAGTTGTTCCATAGTGTGCTGCGTCATCAATAAGTCATGTTCAGCTTGCAAAGTCATCCGTTTTTTATATACATCTGGCAATTTGGAAGTAGAATAATTAATATCTAATTCTGTTATTTCCTGAGCCAGTCGGTCTAATGTTTCTCTCCATTTCTTTTTTTGTGTGTCTCAAAGGACATTATTTCACCTCGAATACAGGCCTTCATAGTCTCCCATAACAGTGAAGGGGAAACATTAGGGTTTCTATTAGTTTGAAAGAAAAAATCTATGCGATTATGTATAAATTTAAGAAATGCTTCTTCCAAGAGCAGATTCGAGTTTAAGCGCCAGAGTACACGTGTTTTCAGCTTTTCTTTAAAATATATATTCATAGATACAGACCCATGGTCAGATAAAATAATAGGATCATAATTACATGAAGAAATTAGGTTTAAAAGTCGTTTATGTACTAAAAAAAAATCTATACGGGTATATGTGTGGTGGACTGATGAAAAAAAGGAGTATTGTTTCTTTAAGGGATTAAAGGTGCGCCAGGGATCGACCATTCCAAATTCTTCCATAAAATGCTTAATTACCCTGGCAGATTTGGAGAGTATATATGGAGTAGAGGATGATCTATCAAGGTGGGGACTAATCCAACAATTAAAATCCCCTCCTAATATCAAATTGAATGAATTGAGGTCAGGCAACAGAGAAAACAAATGTCTGAAAAAGTTATCATCATCCCAGTTTGGAGCGTAAACATTTGCCAGAATTAATTTAACACCATAAATCTGACCTATAACAACCAAATATCTACCTGAAGGATCGGTTATGGTTTTAGTATGAATAAAAGGAATAGATTTATGTAAGATTATTGCAACACCCCTAGCTTGGCTTGTAAAAGATGAAAGAAAAACCTGCGCCACCCAGCCTCTCCTCAGCTTAAGTTTATCTGAACTTTTAAAATGAGTTTCTTGCAAATAAATGATGTGTGCGTTCTGCTGTCGTAAATAGTGTAGAACTTTACTACGTTTAATTGGGTTATTCAGTCCCTTACAATTTAGGCTTGTGAATTTAATATTACTGCCCAAGGTCACTGGCTGAGCATTGGATAGACTCATAGACACACCATAAAACAAGAAATATTTGGACTAGCTGCTTCTGCATCATCCCAGTTGACAAATACAGTATCCAAGGAGAATGTACCATATCCCACCCCCTCATAAAAGACCCCCGCACCAGGAACAAATAACAAAAACCCACCACCACCCACCCCCCTCCCCTGGCAGAAGCATCCTGTAAGAAGGTGCATGCCCATTACCCCCCCCCCCCCCCCCCCTATACACCACAAACTTAAATATCATAAGTGGATCTAACCTAGTTATGTGAGGTCCCTTGGGATAGAAATCAACATGTTTAAATTCCTCATAAAAACAGAAATACAAAGTGCAATATGTGTATCAACTGTGCCAAATAGAAAAATAACTTGAGAGTAACACTGTAGGAACATTATCGTCTCAGTAGTTCAATGTTCACCCGTAAAAACGTATATATAATATATATCTGTCCATAAAAGTCTATAAACATGTCCGAATACCAACAACGAACGTCTAAACTTAAAGTCATTGCTCACCATACAGCACCGCCACAGCCGGAACCAAACATCAACATAACCGATGCATGCTGGGAGATGTAGTTTTAGCAACCGCTAGTAGTTAGCAGGAGAGCTTGGACCTGCAGATTCAACTTAATCTGATTTAAACTTCTTCACAAAGTCCATGGCAGAGTAGGGATTATCAAATCTCTTCACTTGACCACTTGGTAGGGTGATATGTAGAGACGCTGGGTACCGGAGACCGAACCTCACATCAGGGTGACCACGGAGCTCCCTCTTCACAGCAGCGAAGGCCGCTCGCTGCTTAGCCACCACCGGAACAAAGTCCGGAAAAATGTGAATCCTCTTCCCGTTGAACATCAATGGCGAAGCTTTGCTCGCACGTTGCAGAATGAGGTTCCTGTCCTGGAATCGGTTCACCCTGACGACAATCGGGCGAGGAGGTTCATTCTGTTTCGGTTTGGCACGTAGCGTCCGGTGGGCCCGATCCAGTACCGGCTTAGCCTCCAGACCAAGCACCTCTTGTAACAAGCATGCGATAAAGTTAGTTGGACGAGAACCTTCCGTTCCTTCTGGCAAACCAACGAGCCTGACATTATTCCATCTGGCGCGGGCCTCCAGATCCTCACACTTCTTCCTTATAGATTCCACTGTCGTCGTTAGCGATGTCAGACTAGTTTGTAGCTCAGCTAGCTGGCTATCATGCTCATTAACGGCCTTCTCTAGCTCATTAATGGTGGAGTTTTGAGCCGTAATTTGCTCCTCAAAAGGCTTCAGGGCGGATCTAATCTCCCGTTTCACTGTTTCTGAAATGATAGTCTCAAATTTTGTGACAATGTCCGTCCTCATCTCCTCCATCATCACCTTAATGCTCTGTAGCATCGCTCCATTAGCGCCCATCATCTTAGGTGATTCCGGCTCCGGCGATTGACGGGGTTTTTGGCGAGCAGGTTTGACAGAGTCGGTCTTGGTTCGGGATGTCGACATAACGAACCTTGTAAATACAAGTACAAGCACTATGATACTGCAGTATAATGGGTTTTGAGGAATAAAGAAGGTAAATTTAGTAAACCCCAAAGGAGCTACCACGAGACACATCCTACATGGTTAAGTTCACGAGCGCCCCCTCCCAAAAAAGCATTCTTACCTCTTGAATCAGGGTTAGGTTAAAAGTCCATAGGCAGAAGAGAAAGAGAAAGAACGACCACCCGCCTCGACGTTTCGCTATTCCAGCTTCTTCAGGAGGCGGCAGGCACAACTCTGGGAGCGGCACTTAAAGGAGAGGGGTGCGGGAGGAGCCACAAGGGCACAAACCTGGTTGGTTAACCAATTTCCCTGGGTCCCCCCACACCCCACACCCCGGGAAAGCACCAGTGAAGCGCCGCCCCCAGAGCTCAGGTGGTAGACAAAACAGAAAAGAAAAAAAGCAGAAAAAGCAGAGAAAGAATGTCTGGGCAGGAGAGGACCAGGCAAAAAGACCAAAATGCCCCACTTAGGGTTCTTAGTAAAGGGTCAGTGGCACTGGCAGGATTAGGGTTGGGGTTTAGGGTTAGACAATTGTCTTTTACATGGCACGGGCCTACCAAACCCAGATAAGGATTGCCCCTCCATAAGGGAGGGGCAAATAATGGTGTAGGGGCCTGCCCCTGCTATGCCCAGTCCTCTCCCAGCCCAGACAACAAATGAAAAATCAGAGAAGAACATCATCTGTGCACTTAGGGGAGAGAGAGAGGAAAAAAAGGGGGGGGGCAATAAAAGGAAAAATAAAACTTTGAGGTTCACCCAAATGATACCAATTAGACTAAACTTATGGAGTTTTGAACCCAGGGTTCTCAGTTTGAGAGTCAAAGTCCAATCTGATGGGTTAGGCATTGTTTTGGTCTGGATTAAGGTTAGGGTTAGGGTAAGGGTTAGGGGTTAGATATGAATGGGAGTCAATGGTATGTCCCCACAAGGATAGGAATACACAGTGTGTGTCTGTGTGTGTGTGTGTGTTGTACTGACAGCAGGATGTTGTTGAAAACTAGGAATGTGTGTGTAGTTTTCAGGAAGTGTGGACAATAGATGTGAAGGTTTGTGAGTCAGAGACATCCGTCCTGTGTTCTGCTGTAGATGTTGTGTAACTCAGACACACAAACACAATAAAACATCTCAGACAAACAAACAGGAAGCGTCGTCCATCAGTGGTGAAAAGTTCTTGAGAATCTCATCATCAAACCTGAGAACACAAACAGAAACCTTAAATTAGAGGAGAAGGGTCGATCTGATTGGCTGTTCCTCTGGGGTCTGACCAATCAGATTGTCTGATAGTGATGATGCTGTTAGACAGTCCTCATCCTGATATCAAAGTTTACCCAAAATGTACTTTGCGATTTTTTTTTTTACAGATTTTAATTGATCCTCTGGCTGTGAAACAAACATATCTCCACCTGCAGTGATGTCACAGCTTCACCTGTGTTCTGACTCCTCCCCCTCAGTGCCAGCCGCGGTGGGCAACGTCAGGGCAAGTAACAACGGGCGGACGGATTTCCTGATCGTGTCGTGGCGTCCGGCTGCAGGTGAGGTGGACAGTTACCTGGTGACGCTGAGTGACGGCGAGCGGACGCTGCACACGCTCAGTGTGGCCGAGTCCAGCCCCAGCTGCGTGTTCAGTTCCCTGGTGTCCGGACGCAACTACAACATCTGCATCAGCAGCTGCAGCGGGCCACACCAGAACCACAGCTGCATCCAGGAGAGGACGCGTACGTACACCTGGCTCACCTGTCCTACATGTACTGAGCTCACCTGTCTCACCTGTCCTTGCTCCATAAACTGGTTTCCTGTAGATGTAAACTGGTGGTTTTCCAGTTGTTCTGACTGGGATCCAGTTCTGGACCAGTCTAAAGTGCTGACTCAGTGTTTCCTCCATCAGAACCAGCGAAGGTCCAAAGTCCGACGGCGACCCACGCGGCCCGGGATGACTACCTGAAGGTGTACTGGCGTCCCGCTGCAGGAGACCTGGACCGATACCAGGTGTTCATCAAACACAACAACATGTTCCTGCAGAACCAGACGGTGTCCAAGAACCAGAGCGAGTGCGTGTTCACGGACCTGGTACCGGGTCGGCTCTACACGGTGCTGGTCAACACCTGGAGCGGAAAATACGAAACCAGCACCTCCACCCACGGCCGGACCCGTGAGTCTGAGACCTGATCAATATGTTTGATTAGTGATCCATACGTTTGATTAGTGATCCATACGTTTGACACCTGATCGATCACGTTGGAGGTTCTTTAGAGTTTGTTCTGCAAGATGTTGGAGAGAATAGAGAACATTCCAGAAGCTCAGTAGAAACAGAAAAGCTGAAGGAACCAGTCAGAGTCCAGAACTGTCTTTATAGAACCACAAGGCGGAGCAGTTGTTTTGTGTGTCTTTGTAGTTGTTTTGTCTCTTTGTGGTTGTTTTGTCTCTTCGTGGTTGTTTTTGTCTCTTTGTGGTTGTTTTTTGTCTCTTTGTGGTTGTTTTACATCTTTTTGTGATTGTTTTGTGTGTCTCTTTGTGGTTGTTTTGAGTCTCTTTGTGGTTGTTTTGTGTGTTTTTGTGTTGTTTTGTGTCGATTTGTGGTTGTTTTTTGTCTCTTTGTGGTTGTTTTTTGTCTCTTTGTGGTTGTTTTACATCTTTTTGTGATTGTTTTGTGTGTCTCTTTGTGGTTGTTTTGTGTGTTTTTGTGTTGTTTTGTGTGTTTTTGTGTTGTTTTGTGTGTTTTTGTGTTGTTTTACGTCTCTTTGTGGTTGTTTTACATCTTTTTGTGATTGTTTTGTGTGTCTCTTTGTGGTTGTTTTGTGTCGCTTTGTGGTTGTTTGAGTCTTTGTGGTTGTTTGAGTCTCTTTGTGGTTGTTTTGTGTGTTTTTGTGTTGTTTTGTGTCGCTTTGTGGTTGTTTAGTTTCTCTTTGTGGTTGTTTTGAGTCTCTTTGTGGTTGTTTTGTGTGTTTTTGTGTTGTTTTGTGTCTCTTTGTGGGTGTTTAGTTTCTCTTTGTGGGTGTTTAGTTTCTCTTTGTGGTTGTTTTGTGTGTTTTTGTGTTGTTTTGTGTGTGACTGGTGCCATTCCAACAGTAAAATGAAGGTTTTAAGTTTCTGAACTGATTGAATGAAGTTTTCTGTTACTCTGTCGGAGCAGTGTTTGATGAAACACGTCTTCCTCCTGAGTCAACCATCAGTAATTAAACCAAAATAATAATAATACAAACTAGAAAAGCACTCAGAGAGTGCAGACTTCCGCCAAGGATAGAGAGGAAAACAGGAAACCCATGCAGTAAAGGACCATGAGCTGGAATCAAACCTGCATCTCTGACACAGTTCTGTTTATGAATCACCTTCTTAACCAGTTGATCTGGACACCTTGCTTCAATTTGTTGGACGACATACTAACCTATGATGTTTTTATCATATTTTGGACCACAAACTAAAACAGGGGTTCTTAACCTTTTGAACCTCTGGGCCCAATTTTCCTGGAGTAAAGTGGCCCTGGACCCTTCCAAATACTAGCACTTTCATTGTAATTCATCTGAGTCTTGGTTCGATTTGTAATCAATAACTAAATCAAGTTGTTTTATAGTTTAACAAGTTAAAACCTTGTGAAATAAATAATCTTATACACTGCAATCATCTCAAAGACGTTTACTTATAGTCAAGTGTATGAACCTGCACATTGCAACATAATTGTTGCAATTATAACAAATCAAATTGCTAAAACAGCAAATGGCTCCAAGCCAAACTTTTAGATTTCGACTGACTAAAAAACTGAAGAGAAATTCTGATAAATAAAATTCTGTTGTACCAAAATAAATAAATAAATTATAAGAAAACTTTCAAATTAAATAAACAAACTGCAAATAAAAAATAAAGTGCAAATTAAAATATTGTAACCTGCTGATGAATTTGACAATTTAGCAGTCTTCATTTTTGCACGGCAGAACTAGAAGTTGCTCTTCAAATCTGTGACAAATGATCAGTAACAACAGTCACAACAGTCCAGTTTAACATGCTACAACTCCCATTTCATCTTCACCTCTCAATGAGAGACTTGGGCCTGCCCCTCAGACACGATCAGATCCAGTCTGGGTGGAATAGGGGAAAGGCTCACTCTCAGGGTAGCCTCCAATGATGTTCTTAGTCTGTTTCGAGCTTTGGTCTTGGTTGTGGCCACAATGGAGAACCCTGATTCACACAGGTATGTAGTTGTGAATGGGAGAAGGAGTTTCAAAGCCCTCAGTGCCAGAACGGGGTACTCCTTTGAAACAACAATCCAGAAGGAGTCCAGGTCCAGTTTGTCCCACTGCCCCTTCAGAGTGCTATCAGTGGAAACTTCCAGAAGCTGTGATTCCAGATGTGAGGGTAAGGCAACATCATTTAAAGTGGGATCCACTGAAAATGGGTCCACAACCCACATGTGTCCCTCTCTGGGATCTTGTGGAAAGTATTAATCAAATTTCTCTGCCAGTTGTGTGAGGTGCTGAAGGATTGACTGACTGATGTTCACCTGAGGAGAGTTTTCCAAAATGTCAGACAAAAGTGGAAACATGTCCATTCTCTCTTCCTGGGTCCGTTTAGACCACAAAGCAAGTTTCCTCCTGAAAGCTTGAACTTTGTCTGCAACAAAAAATATGTTGCTATTCCTCCCTTGAAGTGAGATGTTCAGTTGGTTCATGTGTGGAAAAAATGTCACAGAGATAGGAAAGTTTAGCCGTGAACTTGGTGTTGGTATAGTAATGTGCAAGGGGAGATTTTTCCCCAGTGAGGAAAGATAAAACCTCATTCTTCATCTCAAACAAACGCTTGAGGACGAGTCCTCTTGAGAGCCATCTCACTTCACTGTGATAGAGCAGCTGGACATGATCTGCGTCCATGTCCTCACAAAGCTTAGCAAAACATCTGGAGTTAACAGCATTATTTTTTATGATGTTGATAGTTTTCACACTTACATCCATCACCTCCTGGAACTCTGGTGACATCCTTTTTGCTGCAAGGCTTTCACGGTGGAGAAAACAGTGGGTCCAATTAGCCTCTGGCTAAATGGACCCACTGCTTGATGACGCCTCGGTGCCTACCAGTCATTGACGCTGCACCATGACTGCACACCCCAACACAGTTCTGCCAGTCCAGGCCGTTCTCCATGAAGTAGTTATCCATGCAGCGGAAACATTCCCCAGCTGTAGTTCGGGTTGGTAGCTCTCCACAAAAGAGCATGTCTTCTTGCAAACTGCTGTCCCAGCGATAGCGAACAAAAACCAATAGCAGTGCTGCATTTGTTACATCAGTGGACTCATCTAGCTGCAAAGACAAACATGGGTTAGTTTTTATTCTCTCCAGAAGCTGATGTTGTATGTCGGAGGCCATGTCAGCAATACGTTGACTCATTGTGTCGTTTGAGAGTGGAATAGTCATCAGCTTCTTTGCAGCAGCCTCCCCGATCATCTCACGGCACATGTCCACAGCGGCAGGCAGAACCAATTCCTCTACGATGGTGAACGCCTTCTTACTCTGTGCCACACGTCTGGCTACGAGGTAGCTGGCTTTTAAAGCACACTTAGCACTGCCAGTCAGCGATATGATAGATTTTTTCTGCATCTGCAGCCCAAGCTCTTTTCTCTTAAAAAAATCCACCGGCTTTCCAACTAGTTGTGCGTGTTTCATTTCCAGGTGCCGCCTTATTTTGAAGGCTTCAGTGCTTCGTTTGATAGCGTAAGCCCACACTCCACACACTGCGCCCTCGGCTCTGCCTCGCTACCTCCATTCACGAAGCCAAACTTAATAAAGTCTGGGTTATACTTGCACACACATTTTGTTTTTGATGATAGGTTGACTTCACTTATCTTCATTTTTTCATTTCATAAACTTCTCCATAATGCTGCCGAGACCTTTGTGGTTGACCCATGAGTTAACCTCTTCTCATGTTCCCACCAAGTGGTGGGAAGCTGTACTGCGGTCCTGCGGCCCTCTCCAAGCCAACATGTGCAGAACTGAAAGTTTTTTGCGGCCCACTAGTCGGCGCTAGAGGCCCATTGTTGGGCCACAGCCCAATGGTTCAGAATCACTGTACTAAAACATACTAAAAAAGTCAAAGTGATCCAGAATCCAGGATCCTTTCCGGATTGCCACCAAAATTAAATCATCTCTTCCTCTTACCATAGTCTACATCCCCTCAAAATTTCATGTGAATCTGCCCAGCCGTTTTTGAGTTATCTTGCTAACAGACAGACAGACAGACACACAAACGCTGGGTGTCACATAACCTCCTTGGCGGAGGTAATAATGAACCTAATAATAATAATAATAATAATGAACCTAATGACTAACCTGAACTCCCATCGGTCCTGCAGTCCCGGCTCCGGTCCGGTCCCTGGTTCTGGCGGGTCGGGGCCCAGAGGACCTACGGGTTTCGTGGTCGGCGGCTCCAGGAGACGTGGATCACTACGAGGTCCAGCTGCTGTTCAGCGACATGAAGGTGTTTCCTCCCATCACGCTGAGCGCTGCCGTGGACCACTGCCTCCTGACGTCTCTCACACCTGGACGGCTCTACAAAGTCCTGGTGTCCACGTTCAGCGGGCCAAACCAGCGGGCCCGGTTCATTGAGGGACGCACAGGTGAGAATCAGTTCATCATGGAGTCAGAAAGATGTTTGTCTGTTCAGAAAGAGGAGATTTCAGCACGACGGAGCCGGTAGACCTGCACACAAGAAAATAATATTTAAAAAGAAACATTTTTATTTCACATTTTTATCCATTTATCAGAGAAAATGTTTCCAGAATAAAGTTGGAATAAAAAACATCGAAATATGTGGTCAGAAATTTTAGAATATTTGTCCGTATTGTTGTCAAAGGTGTAAAAAAGACGTAGTATTTTATTCTAATAAATGTATAAATCATTCAAGAACAAAATTCACAATGTTGTGAAAAGAAAATGGAATAAAAGTTGTAATTTTTAGACAGAAAATTCAGAAAAAGTCCCAAAACAGTGAGAAATAAGTTTCAAATTTTACTGGAAAAAATATTTCGCAGTAGTATGTTCACATGAAGGGTCACCTGGACAGGTAACAGCCTGTCTCAGGCTCACCTGGACAGGTAACAGCCTGTCTCAGGCTCACCTGGACAGGTAACAGTCTGTCTCAGGCTCACCTGGACAGGTAACAGTCTATCAGACAACCAGGTTCACATTCACACCTGCAGACAGTTTAGAAGCACCAGGAACTTCAGCAGGTCTCTGGAGTGGAGCTGGAGAACCCGGTCAGAACCCAGCAGTGAGAAAATAGAAGCACCACACAGAGAGACCAGAACCAGAATCTTGTAGCTGTGAGGCGACGGTTCTAACTAGTTGTAATTTTTAGACAGAACTTTGGAAAATTTCAAGAAAATCACATTGAAACAGTTTTAATGTTTCATAAATAAACACATTTCAAACCAGGAACCTGTTTTAGAACGTCTCTCCTCCATCTCAGTTCCCAGTAAAGTGAAGAACATCCAGGTGAGTAACCATGGCGACAGCAGCAGCCTGCAGGTGAACTGGACACCTGGACCAGGAGACGTGGACGGATACTCGGTGTTCCTGTTCAGAAACGGTCGGCAGCTCAGCGTCAGAACCGTCCTAAAACACCAGAACCAGGTGACCTTCGGATCGCTGCAGCCTGGACAGGTGTACGACGTGACGGTCCAATCAGTGAGCGGAGACCTGCTGAACAACCACACGGATACAGGACGCACAGGTGAGGATGTACACACGTGTACTACCATTATGTGCACACCTGTACTACCAATATGGACACACCTGTACTACCATTATGTACACACCTTACACTGTATTGCAGCACCTGTGAACCTGTTCTGTGATATTAAATGGGGTTCTGGTTCTGCTCAGTTCCGTCAGCAGTGACCAGGCTGCAGGTGGACCCTCTGCAGTCCACCTGCAGCCTCCAGGTGAGCTGGCAGGACGCTCTGGGTGTGGCCGACAGGTACGTTCTGCAGGTTCTGGACGACAGAGGCATCCTGGTGACCAACGGCTCGCAGCCCTTCGGACAGACCTGGTACCGGTTCCATGACCTGACACCGGGGAAGAAGTACCGGGTTCTGGTCCAGACCAGCAGCGGAGGGGTCCACAGCCCAGGGGTCAGCGCCGAGGCTCGGACACGTGAGTCCTTTACCTGGACAGATATCTTCAGGTGCAGCTCCAGGGATTTATGTTGTGTCCCAAACGTTGGTTCTCCCCACTGGACCACATGCTGATGGTTGGTCATCAGACTGGGTTCTACCTGGTCAGACAGGTACGGTCTGCTGGTTGGTCTGGTCCAGGTGTCAGGTACCAGAAGATAAAAGTCCCGCTACACCAAAACACATTAAACTCACAACCAGGTGTTGGAAGAAAGTCAGGACGTTTAACAGGAAGAAGGTGAACAGGAAGTTTAACAGGAAGAAGGTAAACAGGAAGTTTAACAGGAAGAAGGTAAACAGGAAGTTTAACAGGAAGCAAGTAAACAGAAAGAGTTTTGTCTGTATTAATTCTGAATAAATGTTCAAACTAGGTCTGTTCTGACCCGCAGGCCCAGCAGCCATCACCGACCTGATCCTGAGGTCCAACAGCACCAAAAGCCTGCGCTTCACCTGGACTCCACCTGTTGGAGAGTTTCAGCTCTACGAACTCTACCTGTATGGCGCCGATGATTCTCTGCAGGAGCGGCGCAGCCTTCAGCCCGGCAGCCTCCAGAGCAGCTTCCAGGGCCTACGACCCGGAGCCGCCTACAGGCTGGTAGTTCTGATCCGCAGTGGAGACCAGACCAACCAGACCTCCATGTGGGCCCGGACAGGTGAGACCTGCAGGAAGGTTAAAGGTAGTAGGACACACTATTCCCACAGTTTGGACCTGCAGGCTGAATCCTGTTTCCCCCCTCAGTACCGGCAGCTGTGGCGTCTCTGCAGCTCCACACTGGGAACCAGTCCGATGTTCTGGTGGTGAACTGGGATCGTGGTGGCGGTGATCTGAGTGGATACCTGCTGACGCTCTACAACCCCAACGGCTCCCAGCAGGCCGAGCAGCGACTGGGCCCCGATGCCACAGAGTTCGTCTTCTCAGGCCTCGTACCGGGCCGACACTACCGAGCTGAGATTCTCAGTCTGAGCCAGGAGCTCAGCAACTGGGCCGGCGCCGTGGGCCGAACTGGTGAGAAAGAGTCCACATGTGTTACTGGAACGATGGAAACTGGAGATGTTTAGATTTAACAAGAACTTTTACTGTATTCAGGAATTTTTAAAAGAAAAATATATTTCAGAGTTTCACCAAAATGACTCCATTTATCAGCAGCAAACTGGGAAAACAAGAAAAACGATCTGATGTGGTTCCATCGGGAAAATGAAGCAAATCTGAGCTTAATATTGGGATATCTTTTCACTTCATTCTACTGGAACAAATGTTGTCTCCTCATCCTGTAGATATTTTTCATACTATTTATTTTATTTCTTTTCCTCTCAGTCTCTTGTCGTCTCCTCTGGTCATTTTGTGCTGTTTTTTTGTCTTGCTTGTGTTGTTTTGTCTCATTTTTTGCTTTGTTTTTGTCGTTTCGTGTCTCATTTCTGTTGTTAGATGTTGTTTTTGGTCTTGTTGCTTGTTGTCATTTCGTGGCTAATTATGTGGTTTTGTGTCTCGTTTTGGTCATTTCATTTGTGTCTTTGACACATCTTGTCTTTGTGGTGTTTTTGTGCCTCCTTTTGTTGCTTTGTGTCTAGTTTTTCAATGGAGTCAGTTTGGGGATTTAAAATTTAAAAGATAAAATAGCTTTTTTTTGTGGTTCACAAAGTTCCAACATTGAGAGTTTCAGCTCTTTGGTTTGGACGGTGTGATTTTATTTGCACCATTTCAAAGATAAACTAAAACTAGAAGGTATTTAGACGAGATGTTGAAGAAACCCTTTAAAATCTCAGCTCCCAGACCTCCCAGCTCCTTCCTGTTTGGCAGCGTCACCAACACCTCGGTGGAGGTCACCTGGTCCGGTCCAGTAGACTCCGACTATGATGATTTTGAGCTGCGCTGGACTCCGGAAGACCGACTGTCTGTCATCAACCCGTACCACAGCCGCACCGCCGGCAGCCGCATCCTGAAGGGTTTGTTCCCCGGACGACGCTACACCTTTAGGCTGCGCACTGTCAGCGGGCCGCTGGGCGCCACCGAGGCTCCGCCCACCTACAGCACTGCCATCTGGAGCAGCATCCGCACCAGTAGGTCACAATGTGAACTAACCCTAGGCAAACAGGAAGTCTGACATGAGGCAAACAGGAAGTCTGACACGAGGCAAACAGGAAGTCTGACATGAGGCAAACAGGAAGTCTGACGTGAGATAAACAGGAAGTCTGACGTGAGATAAACAGGAAGTCTGACGTGAGGTAAACAGGAAGTCTGACATGAGACAAACAGGAAGTCTGACATGAGACAAACAGGAAGTCTGACATGAAATAAACAGGAAGTCTGACGTGAGACAAACAGGAAGTCTGACTTGAGATAAACAGGAAGTCTGATGTGAAGCAAACAGGAAGTCTGACGTGAGACAAACAGGAAGTCTGACACGAGATAAAGAGGAAGTCTGAAATTAGACAAACAGGAAGTCTGACACGAGGCAAACAGGAAGTCTGACATGAGATAAACAGGAAGTCTGACATCAGGCAAACAGGAAGTCTGACGTGAGATAAACAGGAAGTCTGACATGAGGGTTAGAGTTAGGAACAGGAAGTGTATCAGAGACTATCCTCTCACCAGTTTCATGTCTTCCTGGACCAGAACCAGAGAGAGTCCAGAGCCTCCACTGCCGCCCTCAGAGCTCTACCTCCATCTCCTGCTCTTGGGGGCCTCCAGAGGCCGACTATGACTCCTACACCATCGAGTGCCTCCATCAGGACTCTCGGACCCTCGTCTACTCCAGACGCACCAACCGAGACTCCACCAGCTACGTCATCACTCAGCTGGAGCCCCACAAACACTACACCATCTCTGTGAAGGTGATCTCCGACAGGACAACCAGTGAGGAGGCCACCGACAGCGTGATCACCATGATCGACCGTAAGGAGGGTGGAGGCCAAGGGTGGAGCTTAACCTGATCTGAGTGGTAGGAGAGTGGAGGTTGTAGGTGGAGGTTGAAGGTTGTGGGTGGAAGTTGAAGGTGGAGTTTGAAGGTTGTGGGTAGAGTTTGAAGGTTGAAGGTGGAGGCTGAAGGTTGTGGGTGAAGCTTGAAGGTGGAGGTTGAAGATTGAAGGTTGTAGGTGGAGGTTGAAGGTTGTGGGTGGAGTTTGATTACTGAGGGTTGTGAGTGAAGCTTGAAGTTGGAGGTTGAAAATTGAAGGTTGAAGGTTGTAGGTTGAAGGTGGAGGTTTAAGGTTGTGGGTGGAGGTTGCTGATGGAGGCTTCAGTCTAACTGGTCCTGCTGCCCCTGCAGGTCCTCCTCGGCCCCCCATCAGTACCCGGGTCAGCGGTCTCGCTGTGGTGGTCGGCAGAACTTTCATCTCCTTTAGCTTCAACTGCAGCTGGTTCAGTGATGCCAACGGAGCGGTCAGGTTCTTCACTGTGGTGGTGGCCGAGTCTGAAGGTGAGCAGCACCAGAACTTGCCCAGGAGGCTACAGGTATGATTTGGGTCCACACACCTAAACCTGTCTCACCTGTCTCTGAAGGTGTGGAGAACCTGCAGCCGGACCAGCACCACCCGCTGCCCTCCTACCTGGACTACAGGTCCAACAGCTCCATCAGGACCTACCAGACCAGCTACTTCCCAAGTCGCTGCGCCGACAGCAAAGCCAACAGCTTCGACATCGGTCTGGGAACAGGAATGGACTCTCTGGGGGGGCCCTGTGACCAACTGGACCCGGAGTCCGGCACCGACCCGACCCCTTTCTGTGACGGTCCACTAAAGCCCAGAACCTCCTACAGGTGCTGAAACATACTGATAACCCAATCTGTCCTGGTCCTCGCTGCCCAGGCTCCAAGTACTTCCAGTGCTTCCAGTTTACAGTGTGTTGTGTTTGTGTTCAGGCTCAGCATCCGAGCATTCACTCAGCTATTTGACGAAGAGACGAAGGACTCGAGCAACTCGTTTCCACTCTACACCGACACCTTCCTGTCTCTGCCCGTCGTCACAGACGCAGGTGAGGACTGAACTATCTGAGGACAGGTAGAGGTAAAGTCTGAGACAGCAGGTGTCGTTCAGGTGTAGGACAGGTGTCGTTCAGGTGTAGAACAGGTGTAGCACAGGTGTAGTTCAGCAGGTACTGAACATGTTTCTCCTACAGAACCTCTGAGTGGAGTCATTGAAGGAATCAGCGCCGGTTTGTTTCTCATCATCATGATGGTTGGAATCACTGCTCTGCTGGTCTGCAGGTACCGGGCCCGCAAAGTGTGAGTACTGCACCTGTCGACAGGTACACACACCAGACTGTACACACACCTGTCCAACAGGTAACCCAACACCTAACCCTAACCTGTGTGTGTGTGTCAGGGTGCAGCAGAGTCCGTCCGTGAGGATGAATGTGAGGAGGGACAGAGGGACAGCAGGAGTCCAGCTGGGCATCAGAGGGTAAGAAATCAATAATCACTACTCAGATTAATAATCAATACTCTGATTAATAATCAATACTGTGACTACATCTGACCAGTAAACATGAATAAACAGGTTTAATACTGATTATTATTAGTGTTAGAGGAAAAAACAGCCAATCCGAGAACAGTCTGAACACCTGGTTAATCAGCTGATCTGAGCTCAGACGCTGATTGGTAGAAATGACTCAGGTAGTAGTCTAACTGCAGAATTCTACTGGTACTCTGTTGTACTTTTACTGCAGTAGAGGCTCAGAGTACTGCATGTTGTACTGCAGTTAGTCCAGTCAGATGGTAACTGGTTCTCTCTTTCTGGTTCTCAGCAGCCGTCGGATCTCCAGGTGAGAACTTCCTCTCCGTGTTCCTGCTGTTCTACTGGTTCTAATGCTTCTGCTAGTTCTACTGGTTCTACTGGTGTTTTAACGTTAAATCTTTGATTTTTCTCCCTCAGTCCGATCAAGATCAGCAACTTTGAGAATCACTACAGCAAACTGCAGGCCGACTCTCACTACCTGCTGTCAGAAGAGTACGAGGTCAGTGCTCACCTGGACACGAAACAGTCTATCACAGTTCACAGTTTAGAAGCACCAGGTAACCTCAGCAGGTCTTTGGACTGTCAGAGGAACATGGAGAACCCGATGAGAACCCAGCAGGGAACATGGAAGCACCACACAGAGAGACCAGAACCAGAATCAGAACCTTCTAGCAGTGAGGTGATGGTACTAACCACTGATCACCATGCAGGCAAACGTTCCTCATTTCAGACTCATTTGAGAGAACTGTGGAACCCTGGAATCATCACATCTACCATGTTTCCTCACATGGTCCCACTTGTGGACCAGAAGGTCCTCTAGATCTTTACCTGTCAGTCTGGTAGTTTCTTCATACACAGACCTCTCCTCCTGGTTCTGTTCAGGACCTGAAGGACGTTGGTCGTAACCAGCCTCTGGACACAGCTCTGCTGCCAGAGAACCGTGGGAAGAACCGCTACAACAACATCCTGCCCTGTGAGTTACCATGGAGACGACAGAACAGGTGACTCACCTGCGTGCTGCGACTCACTGATGTTCTGTTGGTTCTGTTCAGACGACTCGACCAGAGTGAAGCTGTCCTACGTGGATGACGACCCCTGTTCAGACTACATCAACGCCAGCTACATTCCAGTAAGAACCACTGATCTGTTCACCTGCTCAGGTGTGGACACCTGTAAGGAGTAATCCTCAGAGTAAAAACACCATTCACTGATTCAGAGAAAACACTTGATGTTAACACAATCATTTCTGCTTCTCTTGATTTAAAGCTGAATTGAACTTGAAACTGGTCCAGATCTGGACTCCTTAAAGGTTTCAGGAGCTCTGGAGCAGCTGGAGGTTCTGACTTCTATAGAAACAAATTGAAGGTTTTGTGACTGTCAGTGTTTCATGCCTTTATTCTTTTCCTTCCACTGCTGGTCTTCTTTAGACTGTACGCCTTAAGATCAGATTAGTGAGTGCTGATATCTGGAACAGAAATATTAGGAGTCTGTTTTTATGTTCTAGAGCTCTGATTTACTGACAGCTGCTGTCTGTGGAACCTTTCAGGGGAACAACTTCCGTCGGGAGTACATCGCTACACAGGGTCCTTTACCTGGAACCAAGGACGACTTCTGGAAGATGGTTTGGGAGCAGAACGTCCACAACGTGGTGATGGTCACTCAGTGTGTGGAGAAAGGCCGGGTGTGTTCCTCTGGTTCTCAGCAGAACTGAACTTCTGTGTGAGAATGTTGTTGTTCTGTCAAACTGAAGCAGCAGTGATGTTTCCTCCTCATCCTCCAGGTGAAGTGTGATCACTACTGGCCGTTCGACCAGGAACCATTATACTACGGAGATTTGATCGTCCAGATGGTGTCAGAGTCAGTTCTACCCGAGTGGACCATCCGAGAGTTCAGTATCTGCAGCGTGAGTCTCATTGAACCAGACCGGATGTACCCATCTAGATGTTCAGCATGGTGAAACATCTTCTACAGATGATGAGAGAGGAAAAGTCTGGAGATAGAAAAACGTCGACAGGATGAGGAGATGGTAGAAGCTTCAGGAGAAACCAACTGGAAGACGTTTCTAAAAGCGTTTCTAGAAACGTCTTCCAGAACCTCCAGTTGGTTTCTCCTGGAGCTCCTACCATCACCAGGACCTGGATGACTGAGAACCTCCACAGAAGTCTGAGGAGACAACATTAGTCCAGGTTTTAACATCTGAGAAAACATATTGGTTCCAGGTTTTAACATTTTTGCATCATAGATGTTGATGAAGGTGTGAAAATGACCAAAATCATACCCAAAACAACCAAACTGTGATGCAAAATATATCCCAAAAAGATGTGGAGACAAAAACGTGACACAAAATGACCACAAAAGCCACAAAACAACTAAAAGTTGGACATGTTGATTTTCGATTTAGTTTCCATCGTTCCAAGTCCTGCTGACAGAACACATCTCTGAGTTCTCTTCTTCGTCATGATGTTCTGGTTCCACAGAACTGCAGGACTTGATATTAAAAATGAACCAGATCAGGGTTCGGCGGCTGAAGCACTTCCTTTTTAGTCATCAGAGGAAGTGTGTTTGTGTCTCAGATGTACTTTGTGTGTTTTCAGGAGGAGCAGCTGAGCTTCAGCCGTCTGGTTCGTCAGTTTCACTACACAGTTTGGCCCGATCACGGAGTCCCAGAGACCACCCAGTCCTTGATCCAGTTCGTCCGAACCGTCCGGGACTACGTCAACAGGAGTCCTGGATCTGGACCCACTGTGGTCCACTGCAGGTACACCTCAGACTGAGTTTGTTTTGTTGATGTGTCCATCAGTGTTTCTGCCTGTTAAATGCAGTGTTTTTTGACTGGAGTCTGGTGCGTCCATCAGTGTTTCTGCCTGTTTAATGCAGTGTTTTTTGACTGGAGTCTGGTGCGTCCATCAGTGTTTCTGCCTGTTTAATGCAGTGTTTTTTGACTTGAGTCTGGTGCGTCCATCAGTGTTTCTGCCTGTTTAATGCAGTGTTTTTTGACTGGAGTCTGGTGCGTCCATCAGTGTTTCTGCCTGTTTAATGCAGTGTTTTTTGACTGGAGTCTGGTACGTCCATCAGTGTTTCTGCCTGTTTAATGCAGTGTTTTTTGACTGGAGTCTGGTGCGTCCATCAGTGTTTCTGCCTGTTTAATGCAGTGTTTTTTGACTGGAGTCTGGTGCGTCCATCAGTGTTTCTGCCTGTTTAATGCAGTGTTTTTTGACTGGAGTCTGGTGCGTCCATCAGTGTTTCTGCCTGTTTAATGCAGTGTTTTTTGACTGGAGTCTGGTGCGTCCATCAGTGTTTCTGCCTGTTTAATGCAGTGTTTTTTGACTGGAGTCTGGTGCGTCCATCAGTGTTTCTGCCTGTTTAATGCAGTGTTTTTTGACTTGAGTCTGGTGCGTCCATCAGTGTTTCTGCCTGTTTAATGCAGTGTTTTTTGACTGGAGTCTGGTGCGTCCATCAGTGTTTCTGCCTGTTTAATGCAGTGTTTTTTGACTGGAGTCTGGTGCGTCCATCAGTGTTTCTGCCTGTTTAATGCAGTGTTTTTTGACTGGAGTCTGGTGCGTCCATCAGTGTTTCTGCCTGTTTAATGCAGTGTTTTTTGACTGGAGTCTGGTGCGTCCATCAGTGTTTCTGCCTGTTTAATGCAGTGTTTTTTGACTGGAGTCTGGTGCGTCCATCAGTGTTTCTGCCTGTTTAATGCAGTGTTTTTTGACTGGAGTCTGGTGCGTCCATCAGTGTTTCTGCCTGTTTAATGCAGTGTTTTTTGACTGGAGTCTGGTGCGTCCATCAGTGTTTCTGCCTGTTTAATGCAGTGTTTTTTGACTGGAGTCTGGTGCGTCCATCAGTGTTTCTGCCTGTTTAATGCAGTGTTTTTTGACTGGAGTCTGGTGCGTCCATCAGTGTTTCTGCCTGTTTAATGCAGTGTTTTTTGACTGGAGTCTGGTGCGTCCATCAGTGTTTCTGCCTGTTGTTTTTTTTTCTTCTTCTTTTTTTGTCCTGTCCAGCAACAGAGCAGGCAGAATGAGGATCTGGCTGCTGCATTGTGCAACACAAGTTTGCTTTTCCGAGGGGAGTTTATAAGTATAAGACTCCCCTTGATAATGTTCAATAATTTATTTAGTTTGAATACTTGTTGATTAGTTAATTATACATAAATTTGCCGGACCTGACAGGGAAACAAAGAGGCAGGAAGAGAGAAACAAGAAAAGAAGAAAAAAAACCCAACAACAACAAAGGGGGATAGAGAAGAGAAAAGGAAGAGTGCAAGAATACAATAATCTTCCAATTGAAACCCATACAACAGACAACAAGCTAGTATGCCTGCCTGTTAAATGCGGTGTTTTTTGACTGGATTCTGGTGCGTCCATCAGTGCCGGCGTGGGCCGAACGGGGACCTTCATCGTTCTGGATCGGGTTCTGCAGCAGCTGGACAGTAAAGACGTTCTGGACATCTACGGCGCCGTGTTCGACCTGCGACTGCACCGGTCACACATGGTGCAGACTGAGGTAGGACTGATGCATCATGGGAGCAGAGACTGCCAGACCTTCACTCTGATGCAGGCGGCCATGTTTGCAGTTTTTACATTGCCCCAGAATGCACTGCAGGTTAGTCCAGTTTAAGGGAGGCTGACCTTAAACAGAGGCAGCACCAAGAGTAGAAATACTGCAGTACACTGGGTAAAAATACTGCAGTACAATAGGTAAAAATACTGCCGTAGACAGGGTAAAATTATTGCAGTACATAGGGTAAAAGTACTTTGATACCCAGAATAATAATTCTTCAATACCCAGTGTATTAATACTGCAGTAATCCTGTGTGTCCAGGGCCAGTACTCATACCTGCATCAGTGCCTCCGTGACGTCATCAGAGCCAGAAAACTTCACAGCGAACAAGAACACCTGAGAATCTGATCACAGGTGAGTCATCAGTGATCACACTTAGTGATTATCAGCTTTGATCAGACATATTGATTGGTGATCATACGTACTGATTGGTGATCAGACGTATTGATTGGTGATCAGCTCTGATCAGACGTATTGATTAATGATCAGACGTATTGATTAATGATCAGACGTATTGATCCTCTCCACAGGAGCTGCTGCTGCTGAGCCCCACAGAGACGCTGTTTATTTTTCTATCAGTTTAAAAAGAAGTTTTATGATAATTTATGTTCCTGTTTGTACATTTTTAAATTTAATCGCTTCTGATCCTGATGAACACATATGATATGTGTAACATGTATGACATGTGTGCAGATAATCTAACATGTATGATAGGTGTACTACCACAGTACTCGTACTTCTGTGTATGTGGCAAGAAGAATTTCTACTGTATGCGAGTCTCATTAAAGTCACAGTATGAGTAGAAAATACTACAGTTCTCTGATTATTCAACAGAAGTCAGTGAGCATGAATGTAGTACTGCATGTACACAAACTACTAAAGTACACTTTAAAATACTGCAGTATTCTGAGGGAAAATACTGCAGTGCAAAGGAAAAATAATGCAACACAGTAAAAATACAATAACTCACAATATTGCTGATACACAAAATAACAAAATGCAAACTACAAAAATACTGCAGTAGTCAGACAAGAGATACTGCAACACAAAGAGCAAAAATACTACAATACTTAGAAATATTTCAATATACACAGCAAATATACTGCAGTTAAGAGTAAAAATACTGCAGTTGCCAGAGTGTGTTACTGTGTGTGTTGTGTTGTTATGTTGTGTGTTTTTATTGTGTTATTATGTTGTGTGTTTGTATTGTTGTGTTATGTTATGTTGTGTGTTTGTATTGTTGTGTTATGTTATGTTATGTGTTTGTATTGTTGTGTTATTTTGTTGTGTTTGTATTTTCGTGTTATGTTGTGTGTTTGTATTGTTGTGTTATGTTGTGTGTTTGTATTTTCGTGTTATGTTGTGTGTTTGCATTGTTGTTTTGTTATGTTGTGTGTTTGTATTGTTGTGTTATTATGTTGTGTGTTTGTATTGTTGTGTTATTATGTTGTGTGTTTGTATTGTTGTGTTATGTTGTGTGTTTGTATTGTGTTATGTTGTGTGTTTGTATTGTTGTGTTATTTTGTTGTGTTTGTATTTTCGTGTTATGTTGTGTGTTTGCATTGTTGTGTTATGTTGTGTGTTTTTATTGTGTTGTTATGTTGTGTGTTTGTATTTTTGTGTTATGTTATGTTGTGTGTTTGTATTGTTATGTTATGTGTTTGTATAGTTGTGTTATTTTGTTGTGTTTGTATTTTCGTGTTATGTTGTGTGTTTGCATTGTTGTGTTGTTATGTTGTGTGTTTGTATTGTTGTGTTATTATGTTGTGTGTTTGTATTGTTGTGTTATTATGTTGTGTGTTTGTATTGTGTTATGTTGTGTGTTTGTATTGTTGTGTTATTATGTTGTGTGTTTGTATTGTTGTGTTATGTTGTGTGTTTGTATTGTGTTATTATGTTGTGTGTTTGTATTGTGTTATGTTGTGTGTTTGTATTGTTGTGTTATTTTGTTGTGTTTGTATTTTCGTGTTATGTTGTGTGTTTGCATTGTTGTGTTATGTTGTGTGTTTGTATTGTGTTATTATGTTGTGTGTTTGTATTGTTGTGTTGTTATGTTGTGTGTTTGTATTGTTGTGTTATTATGTTGT